>NC_135785.1:10002500-10202500 GCF_051106095.1 Pogona vitticeps | reverse complement strand
AGAAGTGGAAATGAGTGACAATCGCACAAAAGACTTTTGTTACCTTTGTTTGTCTGAATGAATCTCAACAAGCATTGTGGAGATTCAAATTTTTATAGCATATTTAAATTGTCAGTAGATGGTCAAACCTATTGACTTTAAGCTGCATTTCACTGACAATGAAAAACAGTGATATAGATGCTAAGTGGCATGGCTTATCAACAATCCAAACGCAAAATTATAACCTCCAGATATGAACCTGCAGTAAACAAATGGGATTACCCCCAAGTTTAAAGCACATTTTCCTTCTTCAAATATCATGGCTTTGCACGACAACAGTCTTTCTTCCTTTCTTCCCTCCACCTCCAATGCAAAATAATCCATATAATGTTTCGGATGCTCCAGACCTGCCTGGCAATGAAAGAGGCAATGATGGCATTAAATATAAGATTGGAAAAGAGGCAATTATATGAAAATTGAATGTTGGCTGCCGCGTTCCTAGCGGACGGAGCAAGTGGGCTGAACTAGCATGAGATCAGTCTCTTTGCAGAGAAATACATATGTATTGAGGACATCCTTCCGTCCTGTATGCATACTTCCATCAATTCCTTGTGCAAGACGCAAGCAGATATAAAGGCCTCACCGGCTTGCCTGTCCATGTGTATAGGCATCCTTCAGTCTCGAGAGACTATGGTAACATGCTCTGAATCGAGGAGTGTCATCTCCAGAGCATGAAGCCTGGGTAAGGTAATATGGAGGATAGGCTGTTACCCAAGCAGCAGAACCCCCCTCTCCACATTGCTGAAATGGTCCAATGGAAAGGCAAGAGCCAATACAACTGGTTCCAGCAATGTCGCAGGAGTTGGCAGAACGACACATGCTGCCTTCGGGACTCCAGCTCCGGATTTTGCCTCGAGGTTAACTCCTGAAGCCTTTTCCATGAGTGGATATAGCCACAAGGCAGTGGAGGTTTGAAACTGGAGTTTTCCTTCTCCTAGATGGGCTGCCTTCCATGGCTGACGAGCCCCACCTACCCGGCCTGCTCTTTAATAGTGCAAAAGTATGATCTGATCCTTAAAACTTTCCTAACTCCCAGGCTTATGCAAATCTAATTGGCTTTCCTATTTACCATATTAAGGCCAGAGATACAATTTGAGAATTTCTTTTTGTCTCCTGACCACATGGCCTGGGGGTGGGGCCTAGGGGTGGGACTTCCTGCTTTAAAAGAGCGTGTCCCAGGGCCCTGGACCCTTTTCCCTAGGAAGCTGAGCTGAGGGCGAAGGCCAGGTCTGTTTGCATGGATGCCTTGCTGAGTTTTTTCCCCCCTGGGCTTTCTTTTTGTCGCCTGACCACATGGCCTGGGGGTGGGGCCTAGGGGTGGGACTTCCTGCTTTAAAAGAGCATGTCCCAGGACCCTGGACCCTTTTCCCTAGGAAGCTGGGCTGAGGGCAAAGGCCAGGTCTGTTTGCATGGATGCCTTGCTGAGTATTTTTTTTTCCTGGGCTTTCTTTTTGTCTCCTGTCCAAGAGCTTAGGAATCTAGAGATACATTTATATCTATAAAAGGGGAAGGGGAGGAAGCCACTGATCTGCATAATATTGAAGGCTTGGAAAGGGCACCCTCAAATTAATTCATTAACATTAAATTTATTACTTTTTCACTGGAAGAAGCAGTGGTGTGTGCCGCTGCCACCACCTAATGTAAGGGCAGGGTGTTTGTGCAGTGGGTACAAAGAAAGGAAGGATGCCAGCCACTCCTTGTTCGGACAGTCCTTTGGGGCACAGAGTTGCCTCCACTATTCCACCCCCCCCCCGCTGAAAGTTCTGTCTCTGCCTAAGCCCGAGTTACTGTCACTGGGATTGGGGTACCCAAAATCTGTTGGTGGCATTGGGGCTTTAACACAGTTCCGAGTCACCCCACACCCCTCAAGGGCAGCTTATCCTGCTGGCTGTTTGTTAGTGTCCACATTTGCCCAGCCTGTCCTGAAAGCATGACGGCTGTTCCTTTTGACTCTTGCATCTTCATCCCCTTTGCCGGACGGGGGTGGAGGCTGGGTGTCCTGTTAGATTGCTGGGGCTGGAGGAGTGAGGAGGTGATTCCGGTAGGCTAAAGATGGGTGCTCTTCCCCCCATGCCCTCTTCTTGTGGGACCTTCAATGTGGTGGCGCTGCGGGTTAAACCACAGAAGCCTCTCTGCTGCAAGGTCAGAAGACCAGCCGTCGTAAGATCGAATCCCCGCAATGGAGTGAGCTCCCGCCGCTTGTCCCAGCTCCTGCCAACCTAGCCGTTTGAAAACATGTGAAAATAAGAGTCGATAAATAGGGACCACCTTGATGGGAACGCAACGGCCTTCTATGTCTAGTCGCACTGGCCACGTGAGCATGGAAACTGTCTTCAGACAAACGCTGGCATTACGGCCTGAAAATGGGGATTAGCCCCGCCCCCTCAAGTCGGGAATGACTGGACTATAAGGGGAACCTTATGGGAACCTTATGGAGGCCTTCACCAGAAACCACAGTCCAGGGATGCTCTGTGCACCTGTCACCTGACAGGCAAAAAGTGGAGTCCAACTCTTAAGCTGTCTTGCTTCTCTTCTTCCTCTGACCTGATTGTTTCAGTGGAATGCGTCTTCATCTCCTTCCTTCCTTCCCTCCCTCTCTCCTTCCTCCTCCTCCTTTATCCCTTCTAGTTAGCCTCAGTCCTTGTTTCCTACTCATCTCCTTCTGGGACCCATCACCCTGTGGCTGCCCTCACCTGAGGCCCAGGTGCTGCAACTCCCAATGGACTCACCAGAGGGTGCAGGGCGAGGACTGTGGATTGCAACCAGCCAGGGGATACTTTTAACGGTTGAACCCGCACTTTGCAGCACCTTGCCAAGAGCATGGCTTAGAGAAAAGGGTTACTTAGATTAAAATACCCAATGGCCATTGACTGACTGGAGATTCTGGGAATGGATTCCAACACCCTCCCCCTCAGCTCTGGCCTATGATTCCTGGTTACTTTTTTTGAATTACCACTTTTTTGGGGGGGGGGGTCATTGTGGAGTTCTGGAAACTGTGGTCCCAAAAAATAACTTTTTGAAAATGCCGTTCCCCCTGCAAACCTGAATTTCAGACACTGATCTAGCCCTTCCTTGCGGATGTCTTTACAACCTGCCTGCAAACACACATCCGTGGGCATGCTTTGTGCTGTCGTTTGTTCTCGTTCTACCTGCTCATTGTACCATTTTGTTTGTACTTCACTCTGTTTTATTAAAAGTCCTTTTAGGCCAGGAGAGTGGGCATCAATTGTTTGCAATGAATAATAAGCCAACAAGAGAAATAAAATATTAGTGCTTGGTTAGCAATACGGTTTGAGAGGAAAATGCGAAAGAATCCCACACCTTTACACTTAAATTCAATTTGAGGCAGACTCTCTGGGGCAGGTGGTTTACAGGTCAATGCTCTGTCACATGGTTATTCTTCCTTGATGTTATAAAGAATATTGCCCAAACTGGTGAAATCCTAGCTGACTAATATCTCATTCTTAAATGTGTTTGGGCGTATTGGCATTTCCGATCCCTTTTTTTTTTTTTTTTTTTGGTGAAGGACACATTTGAGAGCTTAATGTTTCTGCCATGCTGTAATGTAGGATACAAAAGTCAAGAGGAACTGCCAGTTTCTTTTGAATGTAGCTGTGTGCTATCAGACTGATAGGATCAGTAAACTTCCCAAAGCCTGCAGGGTGAATTGATCTATTTCAAAGACTTGTTTAGTAAAAACAAGGGAAGCAAAGGCTCCTAGTCTTTCATGCAAGAGAGGAAAAGAGGTGGGGACTCATCTCCAAAGGGATTACTCTATTGTTGATTCCATTCAGAGTTCAAGGAAGAGAACCAGTGTTCTTACAATGTTTTCCCTTGTCTTGTCTTTAGACTATGTTTGCTCTACGCTGTTGTGGTGCGTGACAGACACATTGCCGTGTCCAGAGGGTACAAACTGCATTGAGACGGTGACACTGCGAAATCATATCCCTAAATTCTTCAGGAAGATTTCCACGTTCCATTTTAAAAACCTACATCAAACTACATATTGAGGGAAATGCGTATTTTCTCCATGTAACCTTCAATGTGCTGTTGTTTGTTCTTGTTCTACCTGCTCATTGTATCATTTTGTTTGTACTTCACTCTGTTTTATTAAAAGTCCTTTTAGGCCAGGAGAGGTCAAAAGCGTTTGCGTAGTCAATGACCATGTAAACTTAGAGATCTGCCTTTCATAAATCAAGTTTTCAAACTAAGCCAGTGTTTACTTTTTAAAAATCAACCATAAAACAATAACCAATCACACTAAATGCAAGAAATGGAGGTGAAGAAAAATCAAACTGATGGCTCCTACCATTTGAGGTAGGATTTTTTTTTTATAAAAATGTGTTTAGCACATTTTTTTTTTGTTTAACTCAGTTCTAGAGTGATGCTGCTGCTATCTGAGCAGTTTTCCTCCCATCAAAGTTGTTCTTTTTTTCCCCCAAGGAGAGGGAGATAAATAATAATACCAATGTCACAGTCTTTGTTGGTGTCTGGAAACAGATTGTGCAAGGTACCACAACAACGAGGATTTGGCACCATTTTAGAATTTGCCCCAGTTCCAACATCTATTTCACCTATGAAGTGGTGGCTCAGCAACTCACTATCTTTCCAGGCAACAGGTACTAGAGGCCCCCCACCAAATGTCCTGTTTCTAGGTAGGTAACGTCCCAATAGAAGGGAACAGTATCACAAGTAGATGAACCAGATAAGTAAAACCCGGGGGGGGGGGGAGAGGCAGAATCAAGAAACAAAGTCCTACCAGAGAGCAACATAAGCCAAATGAAAAGGACCTGAGGCTAAAGTGCAGTTACAATTGAGGGTCTAACCAGGTCAATTTCAAACAAAAAACAGGTAGGGAGAATCCAGGAAGTTTGTTTGTTTGTTTGTTTGTTTGTTTGTTTGCTTGCTTGCTTGCTTGCTTGTTTGTTGCATTTATAGCCCACCTATCTAGTCGTACCGACTACTCTGGGTGGGTAATAACAGATCAGATCTAATACAATTTTAAATCATAACAACATTTCACTAAAAGAAAGGAAACCACAACAATCAGATGGGAAACAGGCACAGAGAACAAAATCAGGAGGTGGATGGAGGAAAGGCTTGCTTATACAGCCAGGTTTTCAGTTGCCGTTTGAAGATGCCCAGGGAAGGGGCCATATGGATCTCAGGAGGGAAGCTCTTCCAAAGACGAGGAGCCACTGCCAAGAAGGCCCGGTTTCTCGTTGTTTCCTTCTGGGCCTCCCTCGGCGTTAGGCTCCTCAGTCTCACCTCCTGGCTAGATCGAGTGATACGGGTAGACCTAGGTGGGAGAAGGTGTTCCACCAGGTAACGAGGCCCTAAATCGTTTAGGGCTTTATACGTAAGCGTTAAAACTTTGAAATCTGTGAGGAACTGAACGGGCAGCCAGTGCAAGGCAGCCAGAGTGGGAGTAATATGTTGATATTTTCTTACCCCAGTAAGAAGTCTGGCCGCTGGATTCTGCACCATCTGGACTTTCTGCATAGTTCTCAAAGGTAGCCCCACGTAGACAGCATTACAGTGGTCTAATCTCGAGATTACGAGCGCATGGACCAGAGTGGTGAGCGACTCAACATCTAGATGGGGGCGCAGCTGGGCTATCCGCCAGAGATGGAAATGCGCAGTGCGGACCACTGACACTGCCTGGGATTCTTAAGGGCTACTTATACGTGGCGCAGTGGTTAAACCACTGAACTGCAGCCAAAACTGTGCTCACGACCCGGGGTTAGATCCCAGGTAGCCGGCTCAAAGTTGACTCAACCTTCTATCCTTCCGAGGTCGGTAAAATGAGTACCCAGCTCTCTGGGGAGGGGGCATGTATAGCCTGCATAATTAACTTCTAAACCGCCCAGAGAGTGCTTGAAGCGCTATGGGGTGGTATATAAGCAGCACGCTTTTTATATGTGCAGTTCACTGGAGAAACTTCCTGCAGCTCAGGGAATTTTCAAATTAGCTTGAATTTTCAAATTAGCTGTCTAGAGTGGTCCTCACCCGACCAGATAGGCGGGATATAAATTAAATTAAATTAAATTAAATTAATAAATAAATAAATACATTTGTTTTGTGGCATCAAGTAACGGGATTCCTTTGACATCTGATTTCTCAAATAGAAATGCTTTCCTGAGTCATGTCTCTCCAATGCCAAAATGCTTCTATTTCTAATGATGGGTTTTTTATAATGTGTGTTTCTGCCGTGACAGACAAAGAAAAATCCCATTTGCTCATTTGCTCTCTATGATATATAATTTTTTCTAACTTTATTAGATATTCAGTTTCAAATAGTTTGCACTCAAATTACAAGGAAGATTTCTACGAAATATTCTAGCGACAAAAACTGTTCCACAGGAGAATATATCAACTTGGAGGTTTTTATAGAATAATTAGACATGTATCTATCAGGAGGTTGGACTACACGATTCTCAGTATCTCTCTCAACAAGTCTACCATTTGGTGTCTTTCTTTATAGGAAGTGTGGGGGTTTTTTTCTGACAAAGATCTAACGTTATCACCCATCACCATCAGATACGTTTTCCTCCAGTGAACTCAAGGCGTCATACATGGCTTTCTGCAACTTTATGATCACAGCTACCCTGGGTGGTACTCAGGGTTCCTGAGTCCTGACGTAACACTCAAACTGTTACACCACACTGTCTCTCCGTTCAGGGCCTCGGATGCTATCTAATATTCATGTGCTGAATTGGCTCTTACATGGGAGGGAGCAGTACAGTAGGGAGTCAGAACTGGAAGGCAGTGGGTGGTGCCTAGTGACTCCACCTTTAGGGGTTCTGTGAATCCACACCAGGTTTTTGTCTGCACTTTATAGAAGTTCAGCACCATGGAGAGCTCCTGCAACAGGCAGACTAAATTCCACTGTTTGAGTAACCACTCGCTGCCACCAGTAGAAGGTGAACCAAGTCTCAGCCTGTTCTGGTTAATGGACTGAGATGATACCGCTGCCCCTTGCCCTTTTCAAATCTCCAGGACTTGATTGGTTTTCAGCTCTTTTTGCTGCCTTCTGCTGCGAACCTTTAATTTATTCAAGTCATTATTAGGATGCACGGCAGACCTATCTAACTTCAGCATCCTAACCAGTGTTTTAAACAGGAGGCCCTGATTGTTTGTCAACATCCAATTTGGAGCAGCTAAACAGGAGCCCAGGCTCACCCCCAATCAATGCTGAAACATTAGCAACTGATTCTCTATGGGACATCCCGCTGTTTGCCTGAATCTCAAGTGTTCCATTTACATTTTTTGTGGATGGCTGGGAAAATTGATGTTTGCCAAATATGGCGAGCTGAAGAACACTTGAACGTATCACTGGATTAGTTGTCATGGGCTTGGTCTCTCCTCCCGCCGCCACCCCCCCCCAGTCTTCAGCCCCCTGATTAAGTTATGCATGGTGCAGACTTGTATTGTTAGTTCTCTTGGTATGCTAGAGGTTTTAATGCACACAGCTATCCAATTCCTTGCGTCATTCAGACTGTTAAAGAAATACATTCTGGGAAGAACCTTTTTTTGGGGGGGGGGGAAAGTTGCATACGAAAAGGATCGGCCATCAAACTGCACCGGCATTCACTTTGCTTGCACTCAAACGGGTTGTTTCAATCCGGGTTATTTCAAACCATAAAATGACAAAATAAACAAGCATGTTCTAAAAAAAAATTTTGAAAAAAAAACCAGTGCCTATGTCACATTAGAGTGCATGTCTGCCCAGAAGTAACCCTGTTGTTGTTGTTAAGTCATTTAGTAGTGTCTGGCTCGTTGTGACCCTATGGACCAGAGCACGCCAGGCCCTCCTGTCTTTCACTGCCTCCCGGAGTTGGGTCAAATTCATGTTGGCAGCTTCAATGACACTGCCCATCCATCTAATCCTCTGTCGTCCCCTTCTCCTCTTGCCTTCACACTTTCCCAATATCAGGGTCTTTTCCAGGGAGTCTTCTCTTCTCCTGAAATGGGCAAAGTATTGGAGCCTCAGCTTCAGGATCTGTCCTTCCAGTGAGCACTCGGGGTTGATTTCCTTCAGAATTGAAAGGTTTGTTCTCCTTGCAGTCCAGGGAACTCTCAAGAGCCTCCTCCAGCACCACAATTCAAGAGCATCAATTCTTCAGCGTAATCCTAGTGAGTTTATTTCCAAGTATATTATGGAAGTCTGGAAGCTGAGTCATGACAACTGGACTTCTTTCTTATTAAGCTGAAACGTTTCACTGTTTACCTATGCAGCTTTTTCAGTATGAGAGTTCTTAGGAGACCCTGATATATCTTCCGCATTGGTTTCATATCCCCCATGACTCAACTTCCAGATTACCTCACATGGATGACTGAGAATCTTCACAGATATATTATGGGAGAATCAGCAACAAAATGAATGAAAGGAAACAAATGTGGGCAGACAGCCTATTTCAGGGAACCATTTCTTCTAACATTTTACACACATTTTTTCATCATATCACTGCTTCTCACACACTCTGTCTCCAACTGACAACAGAAAATTATTCATAAAATTAGATGGATCCTAGAGACTAAGGGGAGGCGTCTTCGTCAGAACCATGCCAAACCATCTTGTAACAGATATCAGATAATGACTTTTTTCAAAACTAATTTGACAAGTAAAAAGTTGCTCAAATTGCCTGCAATAATTTTTTTAAAAAAATATTCTACCTTCATTTGTAGATCAGCATTTGATGAAATGCAACAAGAACCAAACTATTCATGGACTGTCTTTAAAAGATGCCTAGTACATAATTAAGTCAAAACATCATTCATATTCAGCTAAACTCTCCATTTAGTTATCAAATGGCACTCTTGCTAATTTCACTCATCTAACAGGATAAAGTAGACAGTGAACTGGCATTGAAAGAATAACAAAATTCTTCCACTCCTCCTCACCCTATAAAACAAAATCTGCAGCGGCCAACATTACTAGGAAACAGTGCAAAAAGACGTTGCTTTAATTAATTCTAAATTGTGCTTTTGGGGGTATCAAAAGCTCTGGCCACTGAAGCAGAAAAGGGGGTTATAGTGTGTTTCTCTAGATACTGGCAACCGCACTAATCTGGGCGAACTCATTTCGAAGGCTTACATCAATACTCCGGAATGCAGCGGTGGAGTGGCTGAGAAAGGTGGGGGATGGTTGGCGCACGGCACATTCAACCTGTGGCATGCAGAGTTTGTCAACTTGAACTACAAATCCCAGAATCCCTCACTGTCAGTGGTCATGTGACTGGTGGCTTCAGGGAGTTGCCATCTATTCCCTGACAAAGAAGCCCTAGCAAACTGGCCATGGGTAAAGAGATCATATTTTGCGATCCGTTGAAAACAACAGCGAAGTTGGCAAGTCTTTGGGTCCGAATTCCAAGCCTGAGTTCAAGTCTTCGAAGTCTCAAGTCCAAGCTGCAAGTCCCTATTAAAAATAAGGGTTTTTTCCCCCATAAAAAAAAGGGAAGAGATGGATGGGTTCCAAGTTGCAAACTGAGTCCAAGTAATTGGGAAAAAAACCAAGTTGAGTCATGGGTGCGACTCAAGTCCTCATTTCTGGTCCCGAATAATTTCCTCCTTCTCTATGTCTGACCCCTATGGCCATCCTCTTTAGCACATCTCGTGCCGTGCTGCATCAACAGTTCAGTACACCTACCGTTTCTCATTTCCCTTGTCAGTGGAGATTTCAGGAATTGTAAATGGCTGTAAAAATCTTTTCAGTAAAACTGAAATTTAAATACAAACTCTTTAAAATTCAAACGTTGAGGAGAACGGCAGGGTAAAAAATAAATAAATAAATAAATACCTGCCTGCCTATCTACCTTATGTTTTATATGTTATGTTAATAATTATTATTATTGTCTTAGAACTGCACGGCTGGAAGGGGCCCTCTGGATCATTGAATCCAGCCCTGTCAAGGAGGCAGGGGGTGGGGGGGATTGAACTCCCAACCTCTGGCTCCATAGCCAGATGCTTAAGCCACTGAGCTATCCACCAGTTTGTTAGTGAACAACTTTTATATCTACTTTTGTTTCCTACCTGTTTGGTTGTGTTTTCTGTCTTGTGCTGCAATTTTTAAATACTTAATTAAAAACTTTTTTAACCCATGAACTTAGTACGGAAAAAAAAGGTTTTAAACCATATAAATAAAAAGAAAAAAGAAAAAAACAGCCTCATGCTTACCTGCCAAAAGCTTGCATGAATAAAAAGAAATATCCTATATTCAACATGTTGGTCTTAAAAACATTTGCCTCCCAGGAGAAGGACAACAGAGAGAACCAAGCTGCCCCTTCACTGCTTCCATCATTGTACGGCCCACATCCCCATCAAAATTTTTTATTTATTTATTTATTTGATTTATAAAAATGTGTACCACAGCTCTCCTGACTTTGTCCTTGTCAGCTGCTCCTGCTGCTCCTTGTTACTGTTGTCATCAATCGCTACCCCATAGCAAAAAGACCATCATTCAAAGAGGTGTTGTGACGCTGAACCGGCAGGACAGGTGCATTCTGCCACTCTGAGTGGCAAGCGCTTTTGCAAAGAAGGAGGCCAGCCAGTCAACCAGTGGTGATGGTGAAGATGGCAGCAAGAAGCAGGAGGAAGAAGCTGCCTCTTTCATGGGCACAAAGAGGAGGGAGTAAGCAAGACGGGCAAAAGACCAAAAGGACAGGCAAAGGGGTGGGCTAGGGAGGAAGCCGCAGTGGGTGGAGACAGCAGAAGTGTTGCAATTTTCCATTCCCGATGGCTTACCTCTTGACATGTCTGTATCCCCCTGCATCATTGGTAGGGCCAGCTCTGGGTCATCTAGTAACCATGGTAAGTCATAGAGTAGAGCCATAAAACAATAAAAACTATCCAAAAAAACCGACAACAAACAATGACTCAAATAAGACACTTGAAGCAGTCTTGTATCCAACTCGGACCACAGATCCACCTGTCTCAGTACTGTTTATATCAGTATATTGCAGGATCCAGAGGGGGCAAATGTTCAGCCTGCAGCACTCATCGTGACTTGCACCACTCCCCATTTTTTTTAAAAGGATGCTTCTGGTTTCTAGAATTCAACTTTTGGTTTGGGCTTATTGCACAATTCCAAAAACACTGCTCCTGAAAGATTCTAGGACCAGAAAATGCCACACACACATCCTCGACTTTCCCCACCAGGGTTGGCTAGGAGATAAAGTAGCCACAAAACCTTTTTTTAGGGAGACCAGTCTTGCATGTCAAGAGCTGCAGAGAACAATCCTCCTATAGAGGTGCGCTACTTATATACCAACTCGTAGTGCTTAAAGTACTCTTTAGGCAGTCTGCAATTTAATGATACAAGCCACACGTCCCCCCCCCCCCCGCCTGCCATCAGCAAGCTAGGTACTCAATTGAACAACTTCAGAAGGATGGAAGGCTGAGCCAACCCTGAGTCTGCAATCTAAGCCCCTTGCTATTGAACTCAGGTCATGAACAGTCTTGAGTGTGGTACTGCAGTATCACCACCACGCCACGAAGCTCCTCTAGAAGACGTCCTCCATGTAAAGAGCTCTCCAGTCCAGTCCCACCAAAACCAGCCAGTCCACTTACAGCTTTCTGTGCAGCACACATGGATGTCGTCAGTCACATCATACCAATCACAGAAGTAGCCCATTCAGTGCTTCCCCAACTTTCTGCACAACCGACCAATCAGCAGTGGAGTGGGGAGACTTGTCATTCCCACCTCCTTGCCAGAGTGGTCGGCTAGGCGGACACGTGGAGAACTGCTGGTCGGGCTACTTCAGCAATTGGCACAATGGGACTGATGATAGCTGTGCATGCCACACAAAGAGCTGTAAGTGGACCAGCTGGTTCTGGGGGGGGAGGGCCCAGTTTCCGCAGGCACCTGTGGTGCCGATATTCATATTCGTCTCCCAAGGGATATGAATATTCCATGTCTAGTAAGTGAATGGACATACAATAAACATACAATATTTTTCATCCAACAATATGCTCTACTAAGTGCTGGTCCTTCAGCCAGCTCAATTTGATGGGTCTGGACAAATATGGAGGTCCAAATCAGCCCAGAGCAAGCCTGAATAGAAGCATGGCGACAGCCTAAAACTCGGGATTCCTTTCTGTTCAGGCAAAGTTGTACGGAGTCACGAAACCCTTTGCACTTCATAGTAAGGACCCTCACAACAAACTGGAATAGACGTAAGGGTCTGAAACATGACAGAAGAATTCCAGGCTGCACAGACAGAAATGTGGTCAGGGAAAATAATTGTCCCATACTATCCTTTGTCCAGACTTAATACTGTTTACAGTTCAAGGTACCACAGTGTAAGAAGCTGGATATCAAGAGGCTGGAACATGTGGAGAGGAGAGCAATAAGAGTCTAGAATCCAATCCCTACGAGGAACAGTGGGAGGAGTTGCGTTTGTTTGCAGAAGAAGAAGAAAATGAGAAGTGATGCAGAAGTAACCACATTTAGATGTCTGAAGACTTTCATATTGAGGATAGGCTGAATTTCCTTCCTGCTGCTCAGCAGAGTGGGATCTAAATGAATGGTTTTAAATTATAAGAATTGATGATTTTATTAAATAGCAGGACAAACTCCCGACAGCGAGAGCCACCAGCAGTAGAACAGTCTCAGCAATTGATGGACTGGTTGTTGTGGGTTTTTCGGGCTCCTTGGCCGTGTTCTGAAGGTTGTTCTTCCTGACGTTTCGCCAGTCTCTGTGGCTGGCATCTTCAGAGGACTGGAGTAGGAACTCTGTCTGTGCTCTACTCCTGTCCTCTGAAGATGCCGGCCACAGAGTCTGGCGAAACGTCAGGAAGAACAACCTTCAGAACACGGCCAAGGAGCCTGAAAAACCCACAACAACCATCAGATCCCGGCCATGAAAGCCTTCGAGAATAAATTGATGGATTCTCCATTTATGATAAAGTACGGATGAATGGATAGACAAATGGACGGATGGAATGCTTTAGTGGCAAATTTTGCTTCAATGGTATATTTTCCTCCTTTGGCAGAAGATTAGACTAGATGACCCTTGATATCCCTTGGAACTTTACTTTTCTGTGATCCCATGACACCTCCTTTCTTGGCCTAGATGACACTCCTGAGTCATTGGCTAGTAATGGTGATCATACTAAGTTTGCAGACCTATATTGTGTTTGCTACACAAAATCCTAGTATATATTCTGGAGGAAAATACTCATTTCTTTAAAAAGGAAGAGAAAAAGCTTCTCCTGCATGTGGAGGGAAATTTGACGAAGGCGAAGGAAAGCACATGGATCTGAAGCTTGGGCTGAGGCTGGAAGGGGGGGGGCAGTTGGAATTCAGCAAATCAAAGTAGAAGATGGCTTAACCCAAATGAATGAACTCCTGCAGCCTTTAAAGACACAAGAGACAACGAAGAGCCCAGGGCTTATTAGATTATGTCAGCCCTTCACAAGTTGTTTGCTTACTCCAATAGGGAACTTGTTGATAATCGGAAGTCTTTTGTAGGAAATTGCCTGCAAAAACAAGGCAAAGCGTCAGATTTAATAAAGTATCTGAGAAAAGTCTTAAAATGACACCCAGCCTATGAAGGGAAGACTAAATTTGCTTTCTGTGAATTTATGTTTGTCAGGAAGGGTTCTCGGAGGCTTTGTTTGTGATCCTTGATGTGTGACCAGCAATCGCCTTCAGGCCGCCCTCCACCCTGGCCTTATTCTACCGCCATTCTGCCCACCCATACTGACACCGCAGGGGGAAGGGTTTCAGAAGAGGGAGAATCAAAAGCGGAGGGAGGAGAGAAGGGGGAGGAGTGCTTTTCAGAGTCTGATGTGTGGGAATCAAATGAAAGGCCTAGCTCAAATCCGGTCTCCAGGCAACCGGAGTGATATGCTGAGGGAATATCATTAAAGTTGGAAACTAGGCGGACTCTCTGAATTAGTAAACCTGACCACAGTGCGGACAATGTCTCACCCAGAACTCCTTTGGAGCTGCGGCCCCAGCCCACCCACCCCCCTCTCCTCCAAAAAGCTAAATTTCAACCCATAGATATGGAAAGAGGCAGAAGGGGGCCAGGAGAAACGCAGCTGATTTGTAGAGCTTTTCATGCCAAAAAAAGAGAGGACAATGGTGGTGTCCAGACATAGAGTTGGTGGTGAGATATGGTAACCGCCACTGATGCAGCTGGGCTCCCTGACACAAGATTAATAACTCATCGTTACCTAGCCGACCAGAACCTAGTGGGAACTATCCAGCATTTACTTTCTGGTGCATTGTGGGTACCCGCCTTGCCGCAAGCTGCCATAGCTCAGGGTTGCATCCCGCCCCCGCTCTCCGAAAGTGCGGTAAGCATCTGTGACTACAATGAGGTCATCGGAGAGCGTGTCCTGCAACCAAGGCCGGCAAAACTTAGCGTAACCTTTGCTGAACCCAAAGTTCAACCATTTTTTTCCACCCAGAAGACTGCACATATTACACACAGAGTAATGTATGTGTGTGAAAGAGAGAGAAACACACAGAGGCAAAGCCCTCATTCCCTCTTCGCATTAAAAAAAAAATACACAAAAAACCCCGGTTCACGTCTATTCAAGGAAATGAAACACGCGTTTAAGATCCAAAGAAGTGAAAATGGCTTAGAGGAAGAGCAGCAAAGGACTGACGCTGAGATGAGTCCAACTTGGATGTTGCCGAAGAATTTTTTTTTTTTTTTTTTTTGAGCTTTCAGGACTGACTACAATCATTGATATATATATAATGTTTACATCTTTTTCTGAGAAATGTCTAGAAAGAGATGTACGAGATCGCTAAAAATGAAGATCGCTTGAATCAAACAGCTGAGCCTATGGATATGTTTGACAGCAACATCTCATACACAATGTGACAAGGTATACATTGATAGACAATTTGATTGCAGGAGCTATATAAGACAAATCATACTTTTCTAGGAACCAGCGTGTCCCATTTTTTTTACAACACAATACTTTACCAATAACTTTGATATAATTCCTCCCCCACTTTTTTCCTCTCTCAAATAAGCAAGTTGGCTTTTGCTCAGAATAGGTGCATGGAGCTACTTTAATTCTTATGAATGTATCACTTGGAGATACTTCCATATACTGTATATAAAACAGCATGAAAACTGTTTATAACAGAAGATATCTCTCCCATTGTTAGAGATGGGGAAAGAATTCTTTTTGTGAATGCATTTTCCGGAATGCCCTAGAGTGCATGAAAATGACAATTAAATTCTGGGAGTTAAGAAACATATGTCTTCCCCAGTTTTGTATTTGCTCTGTGTACCTCCTTCTGTTCACATGCATTAGGATGTCATAGTAAATTATGGCGAAACAGACATGTAAAATGCAATTTGTATAAATAGCATCCTGTCTGTCTGTCTATTTATCTATCTACCTATATCCCCCCATATATATATTGTCCATCAAAATCCTTGCATTGGGGTTAATTTCATCATGTTTGAAGCAGGAGTTAGATAATTTTGAAATGACCATAGAATCACAGAACTGGAGATCTGAAAGGTACCCCAACCTGCTTCAGAAACAGGAAATCCACAGTTAAAACATCTCTGAGAGATGGCTTTCTAACCTTTGTTTAGAACCTCCAATGAAGATGAGCCCATCATCTTCCAAGGTAGCCCATGGTATTGCCACCAGTCTTTCTGCCAGCGATTTATTTGTCATGTTTTATTTATTTTTTTTAAAAAACCCTTTCTTGTAATTTAAATACACTGTTTCAGGTCCTACCCTCTGAAGCTGCAGAAAACAAGTTCAATCCATCTTCTACGCAGCAGACGATGGACATTTGAAGAAGTTGCGCCTATAATCACTCATTTGTCTCTTCTGCAGGCTAAAAATCTGATATTCTCCTCTGCCATCTTCTGAAGCAGAGGTTGGACACAGCAAGTCCAAGCTTTCATGTGGACTTGTCCTAAGGCAAGGTTTGCAAACTTTTACAAGCGGAGTAACATCTGCTAAAACAGAATCCCTTTGAACAGTCACATGCACACGAAATGGAAAGTTCCGTTTGAATTCTGGCCCCAAGCAGTGAGTTTCAAGGGAAAATCCATCCACAGAATCATTTATCAGCCAGTTCTAACAACCCTTCTTTTCCCTACCAACTAATAATTGGATGCAGATGTTGACTTGCTTCATCCTCACATGGTGAATGAGAGACATACACCCCCCAAAAAACTCACTGTAATATTTTGTTCTTCTCGAGTTGTTGTTTTTCTCAGATAAAATATTTCCATTTTTTTTTAGACTGGACTTTGTGTATTTCTACAAGATGCACAAAATGGAAAAAAAATTGGTACCTGGTCCCTTGATGAGCAAACTAGTAACAGTAGTAGCACTTCATGTGTTGTTTTGATCTTTAGGATCATTAAAACGTTCCCTCTATATTTATGTTTTATTTATTAAACAAAATATGCCTAACCTAGAGTGGTCTTAACCGACTAGATAGGCGGGATAGTAAGTAAGTAAGTAAGTAAGTAAGTAAGTAAGTAAGTAAGTAAGTAAGTAAGTAAGTAAGTAAGTAAATAAATAAATAAATAAATAAACCTGCTTCATGCTGACAGATCCCAGGGTGGAGTAAAATCAATAGCATCACACACAAAATCAAGGAGAAGTACTTTAAAATAATTAAAATGATTTAAGACACTTTAATCCAGTCAACAATAACAAGATCGACTCTTGAACTCCTGTGCTTGCTGGACCCAAAGGAAAGCTCTCATAAAGTCCTTTCAGAAAGGGAGGAAAACACAAGGTCTCTGTGTGTAGTTCTATGTGTGCAAACAAGAGTTTTGTCCAAAGTATATTTTGAAAATTATGACAAAAAAGAGACCCATTTGGAATTTGGGATTTATGCTGGAAGCATCATCTTCCAAAAGGATTGAAAAATGCCTGTAACGCTATGGCACTATGCTGCAATAGACAGTCTCACAGTGAGTCTCACCAACACCAAAGCTCAAAATGGCTTTGTTTGGTTTGGGTCATAATTTTCATAAATTGGGCAAAATATACTTTGCACAAAACTCTTGTCTACCCACATAGAACTTGTATTTTTACTCCCTTTGTGAACACAAAGGAGTGCTTTCCTTGGGGTCCAGCAAGCACAGGAGATTGACAGTCAATCTTGTCGTCACTGTTGACTGCATTCGAGCGTCTTAAACCATTTTAAAGTATTTAAATTGTTCTCTTGTATGATACTATTGACCCCGCTCTGGGATCTGTCCACCTGAAGCAAGTTAGACAGATTTTGATTAATGAATAAACATATAAATAAAGTCTGAGAGATCATAAAGATGAAAAACAAACCCACCCAGAGTTGTTACTAGTCCACATAGCAAGGCCACAATTACCAATATTCTTTTCCAATTTATTTTGTGCATTTTATTCGTGAAGGCTTTCACGGCTGGGATCTAATGGTTGTTGTGGGTTTTTCGGGCTCTTTGGCCGTGTTCTGAAGGTTGTTCTTCCTAACGTTTCGCCAGTCTCTGTGGCCGGCATCTTCAGAGGACAGTCCTCTGAAGATGCCGGCCACAGGGACTGGCAAAACATTAGGAAGAACAACCTTCAGAACATGGCCAAAGAGCCCGAAAAACCCACAACAGCTATTTCGTGCCTCTTATAGAAATGCACAAAGCCCAGTCTTTAAAAAGTCACATATCAATAGAATGCTTGATTTTGTACAATCACTGCAATGTTGGTACAGCATTTAGAATGCCCGGCACTAGAAATGGACACAATGTGATGGTTCAGTGACTCATGCCAATTCAGTGGACAGCCAAACAGGTGTTCTGCAGTTTGGCACTCCATCCCCTCCACCGGCAATACACTTAGAGGCAATGCCTGGAGTAGGCAGGACAGGGAAGCTGAGGAACTGCTTCTGAGTGGGCACCTACTGGAAGAGGCAGGGTGCCAAACCACAGAACACTTGCTCGGCCGTACATCGAACTGGCACAAACCACCAAACTGCCAGTTTGTGGTTATCTCTATCCAGCATACCGACAATCAACCCAAATTTCAGGCTGTACACAGCAAGACAATCTTTGGAGAATGCTGAGATTTGGGGAATACTAATCTCTGATAAGTGGACGAATTTTTGTGAAGTGTCCCTATTAGCGGGTGGGTGAAACTTCCCCTTTATTTTTGTTCTTCATTTTAACGGGGTCAAGGTTTAAAATGCTAACATACTTGTGAAAATTAGCAACTGCGTTCTTTTAAGAGACAATTTTTTAAAACCCTCTGAATTCTTCTCAGATCTGGGTTAAGAATTCCTGGATTAACCATCTCTCAAGGGTGTTACCCTCCTAAAGGTAAATGTAAAGTTTCCCCTTGACAATTTTTGTCCAGTCATGTTCGACTCTAGGGGGCGGTGCTCATCCCCGTTTCCAAGCCATAGAGCCAGCGTTTGTCCGAAGACAATCTTCCATAGTCACATGGCCAGTGCAACGTAGACACAGAACGCTGTTACCTTCCCACCGAGGTGGTCCCTATTAATCTACTCGCATTTGCATGCTTTCGAACCGCTAGGTTGGCGGGAGCTGGGACAAGTGACGGGCGCTCACTCCGTCGCGTGGATTTGATCTTACGACTGCTTGGTCTTCTGACCCTGGAGCACAGGCTTCTGCAGTTTAGCCCACAGCGCCAACACATCCCTTATGTTACCCTCCTACCACCATGCAAAATACAGTTCCATCTTCTCATAACTGAGAAGAGCATTCACAAGAACATTACTGGCACATAGGGAGAAGAGGAGACTGGTTTCTTCTCTCTCTCTCTCTCCTTCTACTGTCACTAAGACCTGTTGGAGTTGAAGAAAAAGCCAAGAGGACTATGGGAGTGCAACGCTCGGGGGGGGGGGGAATAACTTTTTTGGATTGCAATATCAATATCAAGCTCCATGCCAGAATGGCCAAAGTGCACAAATCCTAGTGTTTAAAATTTCTGTTCCAAGCTTTGTGAGAGTGGTAATTCTTTGAAGGTCTGCTACAATGTACAATGTATTCAGATAACAGAAAAATCTGGTTTGGTTAAGATTTTTACTGAGTATAGACCTTTGACTTTTTCTCCGGCTCTCTGGGTAATCTCTGGACATTGACTTTCTGAGGCTGACCTGGCCTGCCCTCTTATAGTTATAAGAACATTTTCCTGGTGATCTGTGATTATCCCTTGACACAATTATTAAGTGACATTGTGCCTGCCATGTAGTATTTTCAACTAATCATCTCACTGACCCCAGACTAAGAATAATTAGGTGTCGGTGTCCATCAAACAATATTCTTCATATAACAGGATCTCATTTCTCAGTCCTTGTGGTCCTTGCTGATCCGGCAGCTTCAGCATCTTCACAGAAAGCCGCTAAGGACCAAGGGCTGTGTATCCCAGCAACCAAGAGCCAGTGGTCAAGCAATGTTTCTGGAAAGCCCACAAGCAGAACGTGATTGCAAGGTTCATGCTCCCCAGCAACTCCAGTAGAAACATCCTGCCCTATGAATATGAATGTCGGCAACATGCACGACTGGCCGTCATTGATTAGCCACTCGTGTTTGCCTATTTCCTTTTTTTGAAGCCATCAAAATGGGAAGCCAACCTCGCATTCTGTAGTGGTGAATTCCATATCAACTCTGTGCTCTGTGATGATATAGAATATACATCTTTTGTGCAACAGACTGTCAACATCAGCCCAACTGAACGCTCCCAACCCATGGCAACCCTTTGAATGAGCAACCACCTCTTCTTAGATGCACATCTTAACAGGGTGAAGGAGTTTTGTCAGTGAAGCTCAGGGCAATGCTAGCAGTAAGCTAGATTCCATTACAAGCCTGGACTCCTAGAAGGCTCTCCCAAGGCGGAAGGGTCACAGTTGAGACTAAGAGGCAATCCCCCTTCTCCAAGGGCAATGACCACACCAGCAGAAGAGAATGGATAGTTCCAATGGGGATGGGGATGGCAGCTACTGGGCAACAGGGGTAGCTAAAGGTGACACTGACAGAGGAGGCAACAATGGTGGCACTCAAGCAAACTTTGGTTTTTACAGTACGATTCCCATATCTGTGTGGGATCACCGTGATCTACCGTGGCTGCCTGAAACCACATATACAAGGGAACCCTAGATACAATACACAAAGGAGTCAGGACAAAGGCCACAAGGGGTCCCCTTGTACATTGCATATAGGGCTGCCGCAAACCTCAGAGAAGTGACACCAAAGATACCTATTCTGCAGATATGGAGGTCCTACTGTACTAAGTGAGAGATGGAAGTGAGAGCTGGACCATAACGAAAGCAGACCGCCGAAGAATTGATGCCTTTGAATTGTGGTGCTGGAGGAGGCTCTTGAGAATCCCCTGGACTGCAAGGAGAACAAACCTATCAGTTCTAAAGGAAATCAACCCTGAGTACTCACTGGAAGGACAGATCCTGAAGCTGAGGCTCCAGTACTTTGGCCATCTCATGAGAAGAGAAGACTCCTTGGAAAAGACCTTGATGTTAGGAAAGTGTGACGGCAAGAGGAGAAGGGGACGACCGAGGATGAGATGGCTGGACAGTGTCTGCGAAGCAACCAACATGAATTTGACCCAACTCCGGGAGGCAGTGGAAGATAGAAGGGCCTGGCGTGCTCTGGTCCACGGGGTCACAAAGAGTCGGACACGACTAAATGACTAAACAAACGAACTGTACTAAGCAATAGTAAACCCCTGCTGAACTTTCCTCTCCGAGAAAACCCTATGAAGAGGCAGTCCAAAGGAGGACCACACATTCACTTACATTGATCTGCTTTTGCTACCTATTTGCTAAGGCCGAAGAGAACTTTTAAATCCCTTTAGGTTTTCATGTTTATGCTCCATGGCTGAAATATTATAAATTGATGGCCAGGATGAGCAATCGACCATCTGCGGATTTAGCAGAGTCAAATGCTTATGTCACTTCACATTACTCTGAAGCAGTACACTGTTTTTCAGCAGGGTCACTTGATGCATTCCTATGCCAGGCCTGACTTCTACGGGAAGCATGTGTGGAGAAACGACATGATGGCACGGGCACATGTTGAATCACAACTCCAAGGCTGGCTCTTATGCATTCGTTAGTGCAACGTTGTGAGTGGAGCTGACATCTAGAGCAGCAAGGTTGAATCAATTCAATGGCAAAAGAAAATGATTTAAAAAAACCCCATTATTCTGATTGGCTAAAAAAGAGTCTGCCATTTAACCATATAGCAGATATTTTTAAAGGACATGAATTTTTGTACAAATTCATATAAAAAGCACAATCAGCAAGACTAATCTTCAAGGAGGAGGTCTGCCCCCTCACCAGGCAAATTCCACACCTAAGATGAAATTGGTAGATAGAAGAGCCTCGTGGCACAGTGGTTAAACCGCTGTACTGCAGCCAAAACTGTGCTCACGACCTGGGGTTCAATCCCAGGTAGCGGCTCAAGGTTGTCTCAGCCTTCTATCCTTCCGAGGTCGGTAAAATGAGTACCCATCTTGCTGGGAGTGGGTAATGTGTAGCCTGCATAATTAACTTGTAAACCACCCAGAGAGTGCTTGAAGCGCTATGGGGCGGTATATAAGCAGCACACTTTGCTTTGCTTTAGATTAGGCATGCTTCAATCTCAAGAGACTATGGTAAACTGCTCTGAATAGAGGACTTGGAACAGAGTCTAGTGTGTCTGAGAAGGCCAATTCGAGAGTGACCATCCCTTCCACACTGAAGACAAATACAATCAGAAATTGGTAATGTATTTATTTATTTTTAAAAGATTTTTACCCCACCTTTATCCTTAAAAAGGACCCAAGGTGGCTCACATAGCTAAAAACACAACATTAAGAACTAAAAACAGTAAATTATTCAAAAATCATTAAATAAACATTATACATTTTTGTATTGTACTGTAGCATTGTATTCAAAATTTTAAGTAAAAGCATTACTAAAACAGATTTAGATAACAAACCGTCCTGCTTTAAAAGCTATCTTAAACAACCAGCCATTAAGGAAAAGAGAAAGGTTTTTCTTCTGCTTGTGGAAGGATAACAAAAATGTAGCCTGCCTGGCCTCCAGTGGGAGGGAGTTCCAGAGTCTGGGAGCAACCACAGAGAAGGCCCTCTCCTGTATCCCCACTAAATGCACTTGTGAGGGTGGTATGACCAAGAGAAAAGCCTCTCCTGATGACATGTTGATAAAGGGAGATGTGGTTTTTAAGATCGTTTGGACCCAAGCCGTTTAGGGATTTACAGTGGTGCCCCGTATAGCGAGGTTAATCCGTTCCGGATTAACCCTCGCTATACGGAATCATCACTAAACGGGTAGGGGAAAGGTATTGGAACGCATTAAACTTCGTTTAATGTGTTCCAATACCTTCGTTACTTACCCGTTCAGCGAGGATTCCAGGTGCCGGCAGCCATTTTCGCGCCTTCGCTAAGCGAGGGCAGGGCGCGAAAACGGCTGCCGGCAGCCATTTCCGGGCTTCCGGCGGCCATTTTGGAACCGCCGATCAGCTGTTCGGCGGCTCCAAAATGGCCGCCGCAATACCCGATCTTCGCAATGCGGGTTTTCCCCATTGCGAAGATCAGGTATGTTTCTGTATAGCGATCCCGAAAAAGGGATCGCTATACGGAAACATCGCTATACGGTGCACTCGTTAAGCGAGGCACCACTGTATAGTGCTTAGAAATGAGTCATCAGCCATTGGACCTGCTGGAACAGTAAGGTAAAGGAATTAGGGTTCTTAGGGTTGAAGGGCCATGACATTTTGATAAGCAGAGATAATGGCATCCTCTCCCTTCATCACCCAAAATCCCCATAGGCACAAATGAAAATGACAGGAGCGTTCACATACACAAGACCCTGTTGAATTGAATTGATTTAGAAGCAAGGTATTTTAAAAAGCCCCTGCCAGTTGAAAAAAAAATTTGCAGCCCATATAAATCAATTTCACCCATGCATCGTGCGCCTGAGAATTTATACAAGGATTTAAATAATGCTTAAATCAATTTAACTGTGGCTCTTGTTGCCAGTGAAATCACTCCCACTGTTAGTGCGAAACCACAGATATCATTAAAGCCCATCTCAAGAGGAATAGCAAAACAATGTCGTCTAACCGATATGGGGCATTTTGGGTAGGGGCCACCTCATAGTTTGCGATCCCGCAGCTATGGATGTAGTCAAATCAGGAAAGAAACGATAACTCTGTAGGCCATTTTAAAATGCAGTAGCCCATTTTAAAATATAGCACATATTTGATGTCAAAGTAGGTTTATCATTCACATGGTAGATGTGCAAAAGGAAAAGAGCTGAAGGATCCGAAAATAATATGCAAGTCGGTATTAAGGCCAAACTGAAAGCTATTTTAACAGTGACATCTTAGACATGTTTAGTCAGAAGTAAGTCCCAGTGAGTGAAATAAAGTTCATTCCCAAATAACTGGCTTTGGGATTACAGCCTAAATACCACTAGTTCTACTTTTGGAATGAGCAGAAGTCCTACGCCGAGGGTAAGGCATGTCGCCAGAATCATAATTCAGTAGAACATGTTTAAGCCATCACCCCATTCAGACCACGGTCCCACTCCCGATTTGCCCTCCCCCTCAGCTGCTGGTTTAATTTTAAAGAAAGGATATAGTCAATGCATATCTACATTTAATGTACTCTCTCAGTCTGTAGAAGTAAAGGTCTGAGGGCTTGTTTTCATATTATCAAGGCCATTTTGTGGTTGTTGTGGGTTTTTCAGGCTCTTTGGCTGTGTTCTGAAGGTTGTTCTTCCTGACGTTTCGCCAGTCTCTGTGGCCGGCATCTTCAGAGGACTGCAGAAGGAACTCTGTCCATGCTCTGTACTTCTGTTCCTACTCTTGTTCCTCTGAAGATGCTGGCCAGAGAAACTGGTGAAACGTTAGGAAGAACAACCTTCAAAACATGGCCAAAGAGCCAGAAAAACCCACAACAACCATTAGGTCCCACCCGTAAAAGCCTTCGCGAATACCAGATTATTTTATCTATCTTAACATGAAAACTGCTTCATCTCCATGATGACAATGGCTTTGCAGGTCTTATCTGTCACATTTACCTGTGCAAGGAGATGGGCAAGTAAATAAACACAGAGTCTTCTTGGTGATGGTGGTGGTGGTACCAAAGCTGTGTAAATTCCCTCAGACAAATAAATAAATCCAGACTTTTAAAAAGATCACTTGCCTTCAACATATGATATTTTATTTTATCACTTTTAATGCTGGGATTTTAGGTTCATTGGCTTTAATCCTACTGAATTTTGTGTAGAAATCATAGAGCATATAAGACAGCATATATATGCACAAAATGGCTTTTTGTGAGATATTGTTTTCTGACATCAGTTGGTCTCCATCCTCCAATTTGCCCTTTATCTCTCTTATCATCATGTTGCGATAAACAACCATACATTTTTCATTTACCCCAAGCCCTGACCTAGGATTATTAAATATATTTACTGGTGATCTAAAGGACATCCATCACAATGAGCCAAGTATGTTCCTAGTAGTGGTGGAAAGACTGGACATTGCCATAGGATGGAAAGATCCAGGAAATGTATCATTAGATTTCCATCAAGGGGGTCTTGACCCAAGGACTTCCAGTCCTCATTATGAAAGACTGTTTTCTTCTCCCTAAGTAGTTCTTGTGTTCTCTCTCTAAAGCTGAACTAGGCTAGAGGTTAAAGAAATGGGAGTGCCTGACCACCTTATCTGTCTCCTGAGAAACCTATATGTGGGACAGGCAGCAACAGTTAGAACTGGATATGGAACAACGGGTTGGTTCAAAATTAGGAAAGGAGTATGACAAGGCTGTATATTGTCCTCCTGCTTATTCAAATTATATGTAGAATACATCATGTGAAAGGCTGGACTGGAGGAATCCTAAACCAGAATTAAGATTGCCGGAAGATATATCAACAACCTCTGATATGCAGATGATACCACTCTGATGACAGAAAGTGATGAGGACTTAAAGAACCTCGTAATGAGGGTGAAAGAGGAGAGTGCAAAAAACGGTCTAAAACTCAACATCAAAAAAACCAAGATCATGGCCACTGGTCCCATCATGTCCTGGCAAATAGAAGGGGAAGATATGGAGGCAGTGACAGATTTTACTTTCTTGGGCTCCATGATCACTGCAGATGGTGACAGCAGCCATGAAATTAAAAGACGTCTGCTTCTTGGGAGGAAATCGATGACAAACCTTGACAGCATCTTAAAAAGCAGAGACATCACCTTACCTACAAAAGTCCGCATAGTCAAAGCTATGGTTTTTCCTGTATGGAAGTGAGAGTTGGACCATAAAGAAGGCTGACCGCCGAAGAATTGAATTGCGGTGAAAATCCCCTGGACTACAAAGAGAACAAACCTATCGATTCTGAAGGAAATCAACCCCAAGTGCTCACTGGAAGGACAGATCCTGAAGCTGAGGCTCCAATACTTTGGCCATCTCATGAGAAGAGAAGATTCCTTGGAAAAGACCTTGATGTTAGGAAAGTTTGAGGGCAGGAGGAGAAGGGGACGACAGAGGATGGGATGGTTGGACAGTGTCATCGAAGCTACCAAAATGAATTTGACACAACTCCAGGAGACAGTGGAAGACAGGAGGGCCTGGCGTGCTCTGGTCCATGGGGTCACGAAGAGTCGGACACGACTAAACAACTAAACAACTGACGAAGGCTAGAGGTTATACCATGCTCCTCTGGAGAAGTTTTTCCCTGTTTTATTTGCCTTTATGGTCATACCAGGGGTGTACAGTCCCCATGGGGTTCGACGGTAGGCTTGTAGAAAGGTGTCTCATATATCTTGGTTGTTTGTTTTTGTTGTTATTTAGCTCACCTATGCAACTTAAGTGATTTTACTTTTGTTTTTGTTTAGCCGTTCGATCATGTCCAACGCTTCGTGACCCCATGGACCAGAGCATGCCAGACCCTCCTGCCTCCCGGAGTTGGGTCAATTTCATGTTGGTCACTTCGGTGACCAACCATCTCATCCTCTGTCGTCCCCTTCTCTTGCCCTCACACTTTCCACAATGCTATGCTTTCTCACTGGGGCTTGAAACCTAATCTTTTGGAGTAAGGTCTTCATATTGGAGTCATTTTGAAGGGATCACTTTGGGAGTCTTCATGTTGGTCTCTAAGGCAACCCCACATTGCGTGTTTGAGTTCTCGAAATTAAAGTAGATAGGAAAATGGTCACTTTATGGGCTCTCAGCCATAAAGGACACCTGAACTAACAAACTCAAGAACAAGGAGCTGAAAACTTAATTAACCACATGTACTCCACTTCTTATTATATAAAAAAACACCACTCAGCCGATTGATCTATAGAGCTGCCACTGAAGCAGACAAGGCCATATTACAGAATAAGGGCATACAATGTTTGCCCACTCTTATCAATCATCTGATCACAAGAGGCTCTGTGCTGCGATCATAAAGTGGCTAGTCCTCTGTGTATTAGCAGCTGCCTGCTTCAAAAAGGTTTCGACTTTACTCTGGCAGGAAAAAAAATGTATGTGTCAAATCACATATTTAAGAAGGAAATCACCTCAGATTTTAAAATTTTGAATGCAGGAGAAAGTAAAATGTACGGATTGGGGGGGGAATCAGCTAGCTTCGCTTTCTCCTTCATTCAAACTTTTTTAAACCTCAGGTGATTTTCCTCTGTTCTTCAAACACTCTAAGAAACGAAATTTGGAACAAAGAATCCTGTCAAGAGGAATTCAGCGATGGAATAAATAGCCTCAGGATGAGTTGGCTAATGCTTTCTTGTTCCACATAACATTTTAGCATCCATTCATTTGTCATATTTTGAAATAGCTTTGTTTCCGATTATTCTTGAAGAGATTTGTTTTTCTTCCTGACATACAGAATATTATTCTGGATGAATCTGCGAGGGAATGCTAGCTACTGTGCATGGAATCTGGAACCATGGGCATGGGGATAAAAAGCCACCCACTCTATACTTGCACCAGGATTAGGGAGATATGCTTCCTTGTTATTTGTCTCAGGCAGCACAATGTCATGGGATGGCCCCAAGCATTCCCTTGGTCCGTTGGAATTGGCCTCTTAACTGTCACCCACTTTGCTCAGGCCAGGAGAAGGACAGTTTGCTTTGGGAATATCCTCACCTAAAGATGAGCTGGCTGGATAGCTCAGAGGGTTAGGTACCTGATTGCAGAGCCAGAAGGTTGGGAGTTCAATTCCCCGCCGTGCCTTCTGTGAGCAGAGGCAGCCTGTGTGGCCTTAGTCAAGCTGCACAGTCACAGGGCACGCCTAGAATGAGGAAAACCAAAAAACCCTGAAAAGGGTAGCCACAAGTAAAAATTGACTTGATGACACATTATTCAAGTATACCAGGTAAAGTCAATCAAAATTATAAAAACATTGACTGTATGTATATATATATATTATATCTTATATCTTATATATATATATAAGATATAAGTTTTAACAAAAAGCCTGAGTATCTGTTAAATATCAGTGCAGTGTGTATGCTCTTCCTAATACTGCCATTTTTTCTAGCTCTCTTGGTATTATTTCTGAGATCTGCAACTGCTTATAATACTGTGAGAAATTTCTTGATATTGTTCCCAAAGCCTCTCTTTCTTAAGGATCCCCAGTTTTAGCCATGCTAATGTTGAATTATGATCATGCTTTCCATCAGTATTTCTCAGGTGTTGTTTATATAGTGGTTTATTTTTCCAGCTGTTTATTTTCAAATTGTTGTTTCTTATACTGAGCCTTTGTTTCTGTTGTTTTCAAAATATTCTCCATTTTCATTGCCTTAAGTAATTTTTCTCTGCTTATACTGATATAATCATTTAGGCTTCTTTTTTCCTCCTCTACTGCCTGCTGTATTTGGAGGAATCCATAGCCTCCAATGTTTCATGGTAAATCTGTCCACATCATTTTTTGGATGTAGTGCCTGACACATGTTCATTTGTTTCCATGTTTTTCAATCCAATTCTTCTAATTCATCTTGACTCCAATCTATTATTCCACCTGAGTATCTAATTACTGGAACTGCCCATGTGTTTATGGCTTTGATAGTATTTTCCCCATTTAATTTTGATTTTAAGATTTTCCACAGCCTTTTGATATTCCCTTTCTGTCATTTCTTTAACTTTTCTGTGGACAAAAGTTATCTGCTTCTAGCATTCCAAAGTATTTATAATTTTCATCACTTGAGAGTGATTTTATAATATTGCCATTTTTAAACTCTATTCCATCTAGTGTTTGGAACTTACCACCATGTATAGACAGAGCTGCACATATGTCAATTCCAAATTTCATTTGGATATCTTCACTAAATATTTGCACTGTGTTTAGCAGTGATTATATCTCTGTGGAAGTTTTTGCATATAGGTTAGGTCATCCATGTATAAGAGATGACTGATTTTTCCTGCTTGTTCTGAAATATAGTAGCCCAATCCAGTTTTGTTTAAAATTATTGACATGGAGATTAGTGAGATGTTAAACAGCAGCGATGACAAGGAATTCCCCTGAAATATTCGTCTTTTGTTGCTAACTTCCCCAATTTCTTCACCATGGGCCATTAAGACAGTTTTCACTAATCCCAAACATTTTAGACAGGTGTTAACCCAGATGTGTGGCAATAAGTCAAATGCCTTTTTATTGTCTATCCAGGCCATGTTAAGGTTTGTTTTTCGTCTTTCTGCATTCTTCAGTATCAATTTATCAATAAGCAGCTGATCTTTTGTGCCTCTTGACTTTTTTAAGGTTCCCTTTCTGTTCAGTTGGGCACAGGGAGTTTTCAATTAAGCAATTATCTTTCAGGTACTCCTGTGAGGAGCTAGAATATTGTTGGAAGGCATGTAATTGGTTGATAATTACTGAGTTCGTTCCCCTTTTGATGATCTTTTATTATCAGAAATGTGCAGCCTGTTGTCATCCAGTCTTCAGTTGTAGAATTCTGAAGTAAGTGGTTAAATTGCACTGCTATACGTTGATGGAGACTTGTTAGTCTCCAAAACCCATGCAGATCATCTGGACCAGGTGCAGTCCAATTTTTCACAGCCTTTACTTGCCTCTTAAGCATTTCAGGTGTTATTACAATATCATCCATTTGTTTTCATTGAGTTTCTTTACAAATGTCTTTAATCCATGAGTCATCTTTGTTATGTCCGGTTGGGCTTTCCCACGTTTGTTTCCAACATTTTAGAGCATCATCTTTACATGGGCCTAATTTCTTTTGCTCTGCATTTTCTCCTAGTGATGTATAGAATAATGGTTGGTTATTTTGAAATTGCATGCTTTCTCTATATTGTTTCAAGCATCCATTATATCTTCCAATTTTCTTTGCTGTAGCCGTTACACGCTGTTTTCTTCCATAGTTTCAACAAATGTTTTCCTTTCTAGGTCATATATTTTGCATAGTCTGGCTTTAACTTTTTCATTTTTAAGTTTTGAATCTTTCAAATGTTTTAAGTTGCTAATGTCTCAACGTAATTTGTGTTTTTTGGTTTTTTTGCAGCCAAATTTTGGTGGGGTGCCATGAGTTTTCTGGGGGTTTTTTGCAGCTTGTAACCAAGTTCCATGGTCATTATGGTAGCTGTGCTATACATGAACTGGTTTGTTTCCTTTAGCATGTTGGTTGGGTTTGTTCTGATGACTACATTTGCATCACTTAGTAGATCTTTTACTGGTTTAAGTGGCACAAATTGGGGACCCTTTGTTTTTGTGTATTCTGGCTAATATGGGTTACTATTTTTTCTCTCAGTGATGTTTGCCGTTCTGCCAACTCATCATTTTTGGGTTGTTCCATAAGTTGTTCCCCTTTTGATATGGTTTCCTCCACTATTGTGTCTACCTCTACCCTCCATTTGTCTTCCATATTATGGCCATTGTTCTGTGTTGATTTTGCCACCTTTTCTAGTTCTTGCAATTCCAGTTACGAAAACCTTCTCTGGTCCATTAATTGTTTTCCAAATTTCCTTCATTCTTTTTTTAAAACCACAGGCTGTTGGGTTTGCCTCATAATAACAAATCATAATTTCTCAATTTTTTGGTGAGAGCCCAAGTTTTGCTTTTACATTGTTCCAGTAACTTTGCAGCAGCCTGTCCTGGTTCCTCAACGGGGTCTGCTGAGCCCTGTAGCCCATTGGTCACCAGATACCCAGGGGCTTTAGCATCTGACGTGGTCCTTGTTGACCCGGGCAATGACCAATCCAGTATGGATTTCTGGTTTTTTGTGTTTTTTTCCTCTCATCATAATTGATGATTGGTGGATACAGTGGGTCTGGGCTTCTCAGCTGAGACCTGTCTGGCTTGGGAGACCCTTCAGCCTCACTGAAGTGTGCAAGCCCCTATGCCTCAAAAATGCCTGTGCCCATGGAGGGGATGATGATGATGATGATGATGATGATGATGATGATGATGATGATGATGATGATGATGATGATGATGATGATAGATGACCCAGTTCCCTGTGGCAAGCATGTTTGTGATACTCCACAAATAAGTTCCACAACTCATATTACAGTAATATTTTTATGAAACCAAAGCAAAAGGCAGGGAAATGCATTGAATTTTTCAAAGCCTCGAGATCTCTCTTCGTCAGGAAATAAGTTTTGAAAAGCAGGTAAGGAGGCCTGCTGCAGGTCAGCACCATCCCATTCCCTGATAAGTCAGGGTGGAAGGCTGAGACTGAGGGCTTGGGTTAGGGCTACAATGTCATAGGGGACAAACCTGTCAGAAAGAACTGCCAAACGGTGTGACAGAGACACAGAGAGACCGAATATACAGAGGCTCTGTTATGAGTTTGATGGCATCCAAAAGAGAGTTAAAAAGAGAAGAATGCCTCTGAGTATGTCACAATGGCATGTCTGTACACCCTGATGATGATGATTAGGGCTGGCAGCTAAGCATGTCCCTGGAAGCACCACCGATAATTTCCTTTTCTAATTGGGCAGCTTGGCCGGAGCTTGGCCTAACCCCAGGCTGTGAAGGCTTCCAGTGCATGTTTTCTCCAGGTGAGCACAATTTAGCTGCGGATCTGGCAGCTAGTGCTCTGCAGAATGGAGAATGATGGGATTTGGAATTCCTCTCCCAAGAAAACCCAAATGGCCCACGCCTACTGCAGACCTACTTGGCTGAAGTGAGGAGGGACTTGGTCTTAAAGTCATATGGCCTGTATATAGTCAAGGTAGTTGCGTTAGCCAACAGAGAAGTACCCCCATTCCCATTGTGTACACAGCTGTATTAGGCTGACCACCCTTCCCACCTTTGGAAACTGAAACTATTCACTACAAAACTTATTACAGTAGTCTCTTCTAAATAGGCAGATTCACATATCATTTGTGTACTGATGGGGCTGGGGGAGGGGTAGAAAGTTAAGTGCTGGATTAGATAAAGCCAGTCAATAAAAGCCACACTGGATAACTGTTCACCCATCCCACCTTGCATTTTCTAGAATGTTGACTAATGAAGGTATTGGAGAGTTCAAAATATTTTTTGCCCTCTTTTTTGTACTTTGCACTGATTTTTGTGCCTTTTTGGTGGGCACAATAAAGGCATTAATACAATGTTACCTGATACCCAGTGTAGTATAATGATCGAGTAGTAGGTAAAGGTAAAGGTTCCCCTTGACATTTAGTCCAGTCGTGTCCGACTCTGGGGTGCAGTGCTCATCCCCATTTCCAAGCCATAGAGCCAGCATTTTGTCCGAAGACAGTTTCCGTGGTCACGTGGCCAGTGTGACTAGACACAGAACACCATAACCCCCTCACTGAGGCGGTACCTATTTATCTACTTGCATTTTTACATGGTTTCGTACTGCTAGGTTGGCAGGAGCTGGGACAAGAGACAGGAGCTCACGCCGTCATATGGATTCGATCTTACGACTGCTGGTCTTCCGACTTTGCAGCACACAAAGGCTTCTGTGGTTTAACCCGCAGCGCCACCACATCCCAACAGTGTAGTAGAGTGGTAGACAAAGATTTAGGAGACTTCAGTTCACATCTCTGCCTGGCCACTGAAACCCACCGGGGGGGGGGGGGTGGAATTGATAAAACCATTCCTTAAATATTTTACTTACCTTGAAATCCCTATTAGGATTGTGATAACTCACGTCTGACTTGATCACCTTCAATACAAAATAATATCTGGAATACCTAACCCTAATCATGCTGAGAGCAGGAAAATCAGAAAGGTTTGCTTTTCCAGTTTGAAAATACAAAACTCCACTGTTCTCTGAGAACTGTATTTATATTACATTTGAGTATGTTATATTATAGATCACATTCCTTTTTTTCCTTTAAAAATGCATGTGCATATGTTTATGTAAACGTGAGTTTTATATTTAAAAGAATTATTCCAGCTGTTTCCCTAAGAAAAATTCATTTCGCATTGCGTCCCTCTTCAGGACCCTCCTTTGAACAACAAAAGGTTTTGCCTATTCTAGCTGTTTATATCCCACAATTCCTGAGGAAACAAAGACAAAGTTCTTAAGGGTATCTTATTTTGTCCTCAGGGACAGCCCCACAAGATAGATGAAGGGGAAAGAGTGGGCCTTGACCAGATTTCCTAAGTAAGAATCCAAGGAGATAAGAAAATCTTTCTTCACCTAGCTTTCTTTGTTAGTCTGTGGAACTCCTTGCCACAGGGTGTGGGAAGGGGATCTGGCCTACATACCTTTAAAAGGGGATTGAACAGATTCCTGGAGGAAAAGTCCATCGCAGGTGACAAGCCACACTGGGGATGTATATACGTAATCTCCAGGCTTAGAAGGAAGGGATCTCCAAATGCCAGATGCAGAGGAGACAGGTCTCTAGTTGTCTTGTGGGCTCCCAGAGGAATCTGGTAGGGCCACAGTGAGACACAGGAGGGTGGATTAGATGGGCCCTTGGCCTTATCCAGCAGGGCTCCTCTTATGTTCTTATGACATAGATTTGAACTCAGACCTCCCTTGAGCAAGTCTAAAGACGTTCACTCTACTATATGATCTCCCTGACTCTTTTTTTGCAACTTCACAACAAATTTCAGGCCCTGCAGAACCGAATCTCTTTCCCGCCCCCCATAACATATAAAACAAAATTTTATAGAATATTTAAAGATGCATTTTATTCATAGTAGAGACTAATTTCTACACAGTGTCTATTCCGGGCAAAAGAGCTTTGGAACAAAGTTACTGTTGCTTGCCTAGAATGAAGGGTGATTACTTTGGACTGTGGTTCACAAACGAAGCCCTTTGCATGACTGTTTAATATTATGAGTCATTACTCAAAGTCCCACTATGTCAACGTGATTAAATTTGTTTCTGAAACCACCGTCTCCAAGTTAAACAGTCAGGTCAGCCTCTTCCTTTGTCCCAGGAGCGGGTTGGCGATGAAGTGGTAGCGCCCTCTCGTGGAATAAATCTGAACTCACTGCCTGCAAAGCTGTGTGGCCAAAATAAAATCCACCCCCCCTTCACTACGTTCACACTAAAGGGCAACAGCCTCTAAATTTTCATATCTGAAGCCGGACGGTGGGGGAGGCAGATTCTAAACGCCCAAAATTCTTCCTTCTTCCCAGTTTTGGTCTTTGAACCTCAGCTATTTTGGATAGCTGACAGGCTTTGCTGCTGTCCCAAGATTTTAAATGCATGAACTTACTACAAGTTCTCTGTTCTGTCACAGAGATGCCCGGAAGACACAGGATCAGAAACGATCCAGCCACTGCTTTATACATCAGACAGAACAACAAACGGAAAATACATAACCCCAAGCCCTCAAACGTCTTTAACCTCCTTCATGGAGGGCGGGAGATTCAAAATTTGGCTGGGGAAAAATGTTTTACCCTTCTAGCATTTCAAGAAGAGTCATAAATGTATACAGTACTCTTAACAGCCCACAAACAGCAGCCACAATGCAGAGTTAAGCCATGCTAACGCCCATTAAACTCAATGTAGGTTTCATGCAATCCTATAGCGGTCTGCTCATAAGTAAGTCTTATTACTCACAATAGAACTTCCTGCTACGTAAATATTTTAAAAATCCAGCTTCAGGTGTATAGCTCGGGAGCAGCAAACAAGTGGGCATAAAAACTGTGAATATAATAAATGGACATTTTCAAATCTGTTTTTTTTTTCCTTGCCATCTGTTTTATGGACTTATATTTTGCTAAATAACATTTTCTATCCATCAGCTAGTTTGACTGAGTGAGCTTTTCGTTTTGATAACAGCCATGGAAATGGAGAGAGAATATAAGATCATTCTTTTCAGAAGTGCAGAACGAGCTACGAGGTATTAATTGGACTGATCTGATGAGGAACTGTGAAGTCAGCTGTTGAAAGTATTGTACTGTGAAGTTACATAAGCCATATTAATAAGAGGCTATGGAAGTTTACATTACAGATTTAGTAGTCCTATTAAGGATGCTTGAGAAATTAGTTCCATATGAATGAATTCTGAATTGGGGGGCAAGGTCAGAATTGTTCCAAATCCTCAAAGAAACTCATTTTGATCCTTTCGTAAAATTAAAGGGGATCCCTTTATAATTCCTTTCCCCCCCCCTCCAGTAGTCACTTTAAGATCCATTCAGAATGTCTTGGGAGGCTGGAGTTTTCTGAAACTGGTTTCTCCAGCTTACCATTCCTGATTTCAGATTCTCCTCCATTCTTTCTTCTGCATAGAGATTGTCCTGTTTGTCTTCTGTAAAATGAGAGGAGTGATGATGGCAGAAGAGGGCATGTTACATTGGAGGCTGTGGAAGTAAATAAAGCCCCTAAAGTTCTGACAGATATTGTTGGGGCCCTTCTTATGGTGCTGCCCATGGAGTTACACCTGGCACCTAGTTTTGTGACAGGGTATTGTTCCTGCCTTCATCTCCATGTTACCCTTCCTGTTGTGTGTCAACGGTTGTTTAAGCTGGGAGGTGGTCTGAAGGCAAATAGAAAGTATTGTTGTCCATAATAGGCTACAGCTCACTGCAAATACATCTCAGTGATCTGAATTGGGAACTGCCAGTCAACTGCTAATGGTGTTCTGTCATTCTCTCCATCGGGTCGATCTTGTGCCAGGTTGCATTTGAGTACTGGTCCAGCTCTGTCAGCTTGCCTCCTTACCATGTTGAGCGGGTGCCACAAGGTGCTGAGTAGATGTGGCCACTCTTAGACCAAAAGAAAAAGCCATTGCAAGAAAGTCTTGATCACAACAATACACCCACAACAAAAGCACACTGATCACCATAATCACCCATCTCCTGAAAAGGACAAAAGCTGATCCAACAGCTATAAATACTCAACTCCCAAACAAACTGCACCAGAGCACAGAGTGCTACTCCTGTCCTCTGAAGATGCCGGCCACAGAGAGCCTTCGGAACACAGCCAAAGAGCCCAAAAAACCCACAGCAATCAATGGTTTCAGTTATCTCAAAATTGTGATTTACTATGCTCTCTCTCTCTCTCTCTCTCTCTCTCTCTCTCTCTCTCTGTGTGTGTGTGTGTGTGTCCTTTGGTCTGTCATCTGATAGTGATATTTAAAAGTAGAAATTATAAATCAGACAGCATTTGCAAATTTTGATTTATTTTAAAGTTACATCCCAACATATTTATTTTTGTGCTACCTGGGGGAATATTGGTTTCTTGCAGATTGTATCAATATTCAATAAGAAATATAAGGAAGAAATGATTGTAACTAGCATATTCAGGACATGCTCCACCAGCACATATTTCTGTGTAATAAGCTCCGTTAAAACTAATGGGACTATTGTGGGAGCACAGGTATGCTCTTCTGCAGTTCCCATTCATGCCAGTAGGTTTGGAACTTTCCAGCTACTTCTGTATTAATGATGACGTCTAAGCATTAAAATTAGTAGAGATTTGGATGGTGTTACTAATGTTTAAAAAATGATGTACCAGATCTCTTTTTAAATGTTACTAAAATCATCACGTAAATATTAGTAGACTCATCCCCCGATCACTCAAAAAATAATATAACTGCAATCCATCAAATTCACTTAGTCTACAATAAAGATACCAGATTTACAGTCCAGAGTTCTTAGATTACTCATCAAATGAAAATTCAAAATGTGAGTACACCCTGCTGATGCTGATGCTATCATCCCTGCAGCTGAACTAAAACTCACCATTCTTGCTCTCCCAAGCACTTCCTGGAAACTCCTCCTCACAATAACATAGACTACACTGTCCCTCTCAGCTCCACAGAGCTCCCAGCGGTTGGAGAAAGCAGTGTAGCTATTCTCCAGATCAAGGAGGAGCTGTCATCACCTTCCCACCTTCCCCGTAGCCTTAGAGAGGCCTTCACTGAGTGGAAGGCTGGCAGACACTCCATTTTCCCATCTACTTACAACATAGGGGAAAGAGATAGGGTGTGCAGCTTCAATGAGGATGCACACACTTACACAAAACCCACAGGACATGTCATGAGTTCAGCCAAAGATCTGGAACCTGAGGGGTTAACTACAGCTGAGGAGAATGCTGAGTGATTAGAAGCACAGACAGCTGAATCGCCACCAGATTCTCCTCCCCCAGTAGCCAGGGTAAGGGCCAGACTTCGGCAAAGACTTATGACACAAAAGTCAGAGGATCGCCTGAATGCTGCCCGCAGAAACATCCTGTCAGCTAGCCCTAAGTATTGACAGAATGAAAGGCTTCCAGCAGTTCAATGACTGTTTTACTATATAAGCAGCTCTCAGACGGCTGGGAAGCTCGTGGAAGCAACAAATCAATTCCTCTGGATCGTATCCACGCTCCTGCTCATCTTGGACCTTGTCTTCTGGATCCTCGGCTTTGGACTCTGACTTCTGACTACGGTTTGTGTTTTGGCTCTGGAATTTTGGTATCTGTTTTGCATCTAGTGGACTTCTGACACTAGACTGGTTTATTGGACTCTTGCCTGTTAAAACCCCTGGGAATGTGACAGGACTCTATATCCATTCTAAAAAACCCAAAACAGCCTCAAAATTAATTGAACAGTATACCCTAAGCTCTAGAGATGTCAAGAGCAGATGTGGTCATTTCATATTTGTATCTCTGGGGACAGGAATATGTAATGTGGCACACCAGGTGATATGGAGGTCCATCTCCTCCCTTTAGAACCAGCCAGTCCATATACTGGTTGCTGTACAACACACACACCCATCATTGTTGACATCACACCGATTGCGGGAGTAGCCCAGTGAGGAGGCCGGATGAAGAGTTTCATTCAGCTGTTCAGCAGTTGACTGGGTGGGGAGGCAGGGAAGTGCCAGGTGGGCTACTTCCATAATTTACACTATGTCGACCACATTTGACATATGTGCCACGCAGTGACTGGTGAGTGGACCAACCGGTTCTGGAGAGAGGGAACAGAACTCAGTAGCACCCATGGCACCACACTTCGTTTTCATATTCCCAGGGATATGAATACAAAGTACGCCTATCTAGTCAAGAGCAATGGCTACCTCTTTCATCTCTAAAGAGCAAACGTAAAATGTCCTCTCTTTGGGAAGAACAAGGGAGAGGTGTGAGAAGAAAAGACGTGACCACAGCAATCATAAGAGTACCAATCTGAACATTGAACGAAGGTCAGCACAGGTCAGAACACAGTCCAGGATACCTGAGGAGGTTCCCATGCATCATCCTAACTGTAAACTAAGTTGCACCAGGTCATTCCACCACTTCAAAAGCTATCCAAATCAGAGGTCTTTCCTTCCCTGGTCTTTTTTCACTTACCTAACTCATGGTAAGTGAATGCAGGCAAAGAGAATTCCTGCATGTTTCTCTAGTCAGCAAATATTTACAAAAGTACAAATATCCAGCCTCTAGGCAACCACAAATAGGGACATGGTGGCGCTGCAGGTTAAACCGCAGAAGCCTCTGTGTTGCAGGGTCAGAAGACCAGCTGTGGTAAGATCGAATCCACGTGACGGAGTGAGTCCCCGTCGCTTGTCCCAGCTCCTGCCAACCTAGCCGTTTGAAAGCATGTAAAAATGCGAGTAAATAAATAGGTACCACCTCGGTGGGAAGGTCACGGCGTTCTGTGTCTAGTCGCGCTGACCACGTGAACACAGAAACTGTCTACGGACAAAGGCTGGCTCTATGGCTTGGAAACGGGGATGAGCACCGTGCCCTAGAGTCAGACACAACTGAACTACTCGTAAATATCAAGGGGAACCTTTACCTTTACCTAGGCAACCATAGTTTATAGAGACTTAATTTTAATATCCTTTGGTTTATAACATCCATTTTATTCCTGGCGAAATGATTAGTTACCAGCTGGGACCCAGAGAGATTCCATGTATACAGCCAAGCCTTCTTGATGCAGGTACCAGGGTCCTAGAGTTTTCCCTGTCTTCCCCGTTTCCTCTCACTGTCCTGGCCACTACCCAGGAGGACCCTCTGGAGTGCTGTGAAAATCACAGGAACTCAGGAAGTCCAATTTAAAATCACACGGCTGGGTCTTCTCCCAGGATGCACACTGAAGAATTAAATTCCCACACTCCAACTCAATAAGCTATCTATCCAGATCTAGCAAATACTTACAATTTTTCTTCTCAGTGTTTAAAATTTTCGATAGCAATGAGATTTTCTGCTTTAACACAAAAAGCGAGACCTTCCTCATTGGCAGCAGCATTAGCAAAGAGATCTGTTCTTTGGGCAAACAATACTTATATTGCATTTTTTTAAAAAAACAACCTTTATATTGCATCTATGGACAAGAGTATCTATTTTTAAAAAAAAAAACACACACACAAAATCAAAGATTTTGTGAATTTTTCCTTTAAAAAAATCATGAAATGCAGAACAGCTTTCATAATACAACTGGGGCTCGGGGCCAGAAGTTTTTTCTTGTGGCTTACAAAAATGAAATAAGTGAAGACTTACATCCTGAAAACAAACCTGTCATATCAGCACAGAACGGTGAGCTTTCTACAAGTAAAACAAACCATGAAATTAGTAATACTTTCCTTTCTCAGAGGAACTTTAGTGCAGCTTAAATGGTTCTCCTACCCCCATTTTACGTTTACTGTAATTCCGTGAAGTGGGTTGCGCCGATGGGTGGTAATTTGTACAACATCCCCTACTGAGAGCTGTGGCTGAGCAGGATTTCACTCTCAATCTTTATGTTCCCTTAGTTCAATGGTTTCTAGTTTTGGGTCCCCAAATGTTCTTGGACTACAACTCCCAGAAGCCTTCACCACCATCTGTGCTGGCCAGGATTTCTGGGAGTTGGAGTCCAAGAACCTCTGGGGAACCAAGGTTGGGAAGCACAGTCTTCTTCTTAATCCAACATTCTAACTACAGGAAACCTTTGCTTCCCTTGCTCTCATATGGCTTGTGGCAGATCCTCACTGCTCAAGACTTTGCAATCTAGGTATTATCTGGGACATTCCCTGTTCATTAGTAATAATGCAACAGCCCTGTTCTGGTGTGATATAGCTAGGCTGTGAAGAACTCATAATTTTTTGTCTCCCTTCTTTTAAAATGTGTGTCTTGATGTGTCCATAAAAATCTGTCACCAACTGTGAGATTTTTCACTCCTGTACAAGACCACACCCATTAACGGCAGCATCAGCAACGAAGCAAAACAAAAAAAATATTCAAAAGACAGAAAGACTGGCACTAAGATAACAACCTTTGGGCTTTCAAAATGCAGGGTTATTGGCACAAAATTCATTGATACACATACTTAGTTCTAAAAGTCCTGAAATGTGAGTTATGCACAAAAAATCCCATATTCTCTCCGCTAGTGGGAAGAAAAGGTTTAAATCTTTCATTTTCACTTCCAAAAATGAAATAAATGAAGATTTACATGCCTAATATAAACTGTATAAAAGGACAGAGGGAGCACAGGAGTCTTGCCATTTTGGTCATCAGTCATGTGATGTCCCTACCGCATGCAGAAGGTTACAAATCTGAAAAGATGGTCTCTAGGAACACAGGAAAAATCAGGACGGAAGCAATGGGGCTTGTATGTTTCCTTCTACAGATGACTGTTTCTACACAGTCCCTAGTGCCTGAATAAAGCTAATGTCAACAGTTGCTAATCAGAGGATGTATAATGTCCTATTTTCATATGCAAGATGACTTTTAGCAAAAATAGCAACTATAATCCAAATTTCTATCTTATGCGAATTGAACCACTACAGTAACCTCAGAACACAGCTATAAATACTAGCAGTCATTGCATGCAACCCACGATATCAGTGTTCTACTTAATGAAGTAAAAAGCTATTAATATTTGAATACACGGCCTGGTGGAAACTGCAATCATTTTATTGCATTGTTGAATGCAAAGATTTTGGAGGTACCATTTAATATTCCTTTCTGCTTATTTCCAACTAAAGCAGAGGTCCCCAACCCCCGGTCCGCAGCCTGGTGCTGGTCCGTGATCTGAGCCGGACTGGGCCACAGAGACAGACCTCCCAGCCCACCCCCCGCACGCACTCACCCCGCACAGCTGATTTGCGCATGCATGCTTCAGCGCACCCGTGTGAGTGCTGCGCTGCTGTTAGTGCATGCATATGAGCGCCCACACGAGCGCCACACCGCCATTTGCGCATGCACATGAGCACCCGCACAAGCAACACAGTGCTATTTGTGCATGTGCATGCATGCTCATTCACACATGTGCATGAGTGCGGGGGGGTGCCACGTCTTCCCCAGCTGGTCCGCAGGGTGAAAAAGGTTGAGGACCCCTGCACTAAAGGACTTTCATATTGGATTGCACCCTATGTTGCTGATTTAGAGACTGCAAGTGTAACTAAACACATTATTTCATGCATTGGAGTATCAAAACCAGAGCATGAGCATTGTGGGACTGGTGAGGACATCAGCCCTAAGGCTGGACCATCAGGGAGTGGAACGCAACATCCACAGAGCCCTCCTAAGGAGTTTCCCACCTGCAGCTCCCCGGTGGGTTGAGGTGATAGGTACGAAGCGCTGGAAACACCTCCATCCAACAGCCAACTAGAGGAGGAGATGCAGCTAGAAGGAAGAAAAGCACCGCTAGAGGATGGAGATACAGTAAAAGGGAAGAGCTGGAGATGGGAGAGGCAGAACAATGGGAGGAGATTTCAGAGTTAGCAGACTGGGAGTCCTGCCAGGAAGAGGCACCTAAGAAGCCTGTACCAGACCTGCAACCAGCTGGGAGGTCATCAAATGGTGAGACTCTTGGACAGGAGAGTGGGTCTGGTTTACTGTGCCACCAGAGGAAGTGCGATCACCAGCACCACAGGGGCCCTAAAGGCCAACAGGGCAGTGATGAGACTCCATGTGAACTTGATTCTCAAGACCTGGCTTCACCAGCAGAAGCACGACCCCACTCTTCCTGCTGCCATCCAAGAGGAATGTCCCTCAGCCACCCCACCAGATGTCTGTCCCAATATTTCTCATGTTGGACCAGCACACCCACCTGCCCCAGAAATGGCAGAGCTCAACAAGGCCAAAATGGTGGAGGACCATCGTCAGAAGATAGATGACGGGAGTCATCTTCTACCCCTGTTGTCATACCCCTGGGCTGGCCCATCTCAACCCCCTGGAGGAAGAAAAGGGCATCATCATCTCTCCATGTTCCGGAGAGAAAGAAGAGTAAGTTTTCCTGACTCCTGGAACCTGAGTTACTTTAGAGCAACCCGTTATTCACGGTCAAAGTTGCACCCTGTTTTATGGATTGCATATCTCAGTTGTGAATAAAAACTCTTGTGTTTTCTGCAGCTAAGCCTGTGAGGCACGGAGAGGACTTCTGGGGCTGCCTACAAGCATGTTTCGCTTTGTAACAAGTGGACCAGTCAATTATCAGATCAGATCTTGATGATCGCCCTTCAAAACAGGGCAGCTTAAAAAAGAAGAAAAATGCTAGCCTCTGTATGGTTTTTTCATGAAAGAACAGCTCTTACTACTTCATTAATGTAAAATGACACCTCCATTAAGGACATACTGATGTCTAAAGAGTGAGATGTTGTATAGCTCTAAAAAAAAAGTTATAGTTGACATCAAAATTGGATTAGTGAAAATCCAAAGTGTGGTGCATATAAAAGAAAAAATACAAGTTGGGGTTTGTTCACTTTGCTAGAGGTATTCCCACTGCCAGAGAGGCAAAACTGGTCTTTAAAGCACCTGTGGCTTCTCCCTTTGGCAGTGGGAGTAGCTGCAGATGAAATAATAAAGGAAGCTTAGGCGAGGGGCACAGTTCTTCCCTGGGACCAGTGCTTTGGAAGCTGGCCGCATTGCACCAAAGTGTATTATTTTAAGCCACTGTTTCAAAAATTGATCAGGGAAGACTTCCTCCAGAGACCAGGAAAATGATCAGTCACTTGCCTCCCTGAAAAACACAATTTGTCCCCATGTTCTTTTTAAAGTTCGAGGAGAATGACCTATTTTCTGCTGCCAAGCGTTTAAGGGCATAACCTCAACAAGCTATGGCTTCAGCCATGCATATTGATGTTGGGAATGTTCCCACTAAGCGAACTGAAGGGTGAAGGATGATTTATGTCGCTGTACTTATGGGGCAAACGCAGGAGTAGGTGACCTTTCCACCATGCAATGTCATGTTCAAAAGGTTCTTTCGTAAGTGTACCACTGATACAGTTTGGAGTGGCTGCACTCGCTTTAATTAAAATCCAGAAGACTTGTCCTCACCACCATCCCCCAACTGCAAGGAAACATAGAGGAAGATCCAGCAGACCAAGTGGTCTACTTTGGGGTTCAACACCCAAGAAATAGAGGCTCCCATCCTACCCAATGGTGTCCAAACACTTGTCCAGCTGGTTTCCTCTGGCATAAATGTTTAGAGGTGGGGATTGGCCTGCAGGAGGGAGGGGACTCATCCATTTTGACAGTAAGTGTGGGATCCATTGGGAGTACACAAAATTGTATCATTGCTGCTCCCTAGACAGGAACGATCTGAATCTGCTGGCAAAAATTTGCTTTGAACTAAAGCCAAGATTAATTGGTAAATTTTCTTCTCCAGCAAAATAGCTGAGGATTTCCATGAGAAACCAAAACAGTCGTGTCAAGGAACCACTTCATCTTTGTGTTTCACTTCCAAATCTTTTTACAGATGAATGGTTTTTCCTATAGAGTTTGTAAACTGCGCATTTAATACAATGAGAAATAAAAAGGTGAGATTTCGAACCTGAAAGAGGCTTTCTAAGCAATCTACAGCCATGAAGATCCCTAGGGGGGAGATCTAGTGTCCCACACTTTAAAATATAAACAGGTAGTAAATCAAGGAGCAAGGAGCTGCTAGATAAGGGGCCAATGCATAAGGAGCTGATAGATAAGGAGCAGAGGGAGAAAATGCAGAAACGTAGCAAAAAGGAGCCTATGAGTCAGTTTACAGACTACATGAGAAGGTTGTTTGAAGAAGGAATTTCATATCAGCCTTGTGCCACCCACACCTGGTAACAAACTACATTGATAAGTATCATGAGAACACCAAGTAAAATGGAGCAATTGAAGAAACAATGACCAGATGGAGCTATATCTGAAGTCATGGCTGCACATCAAAGACAAAGAAGAAATCCAACCCAAGAAGTAGTAACCTGGGGAGAAAAATGATGATTAGCCACCAGCAAATTTGAGGGTACATTTGTACACAGGCTTGCTTTCATCAGATGTGCAGAATGGATTGTGAAACACAAGCACACCCTGTTGTCCTTTGCTTCCCTTTTTTCTGCTCCTGTAAAAACGATGGTACAACGTAAAGTTTCTTAAGCCCAGATTTCCTCTTTTCTGTCTCTGGACACTGAGAAGACCGGCCCCCAGCAGGAAGAATGCTCAGGTTGCAGCTAGCACTGCTGGGGGACAAACCTGGTAGACTGGAAGGCCAAGTTTAGACAAGTTGCTTTTTGAGCTACCAGGATCTACACACACACCCCCACACAAACATGCTTGGATACTACAATGTTGAGAGTCATAGTAATTTTTGTACTCTTGAAGGTTTTCACAGCCAGGATCTGATGGTTGTTGTTGGCTTTTCGGGTTTTTGGCCATGTTCTGAAGGTTGTTCTTCCTGACGTTTCGCCAGTCTCTGTGGCCGGCATCTTCAGAGGACTGGAGTAGGAACTCATAGAATAACTGAGTTGCAAAGGGCCTATAAGGCCATAGACTCCAACCCCCTGCTCAACACAGGAATCCAAATCAAAGCAGATATGACGGATGGTTGTCCAACTTTTTCTCGAATGCCTCCAGCCTTAGAGTGCTCACCAGCTCCCAAGGTAATTGGTTTCCAATGTCATACTGCTCTTTTAAGAAGGTTGTCCTGATATTCAGCCTAAATCTGGCTTCCTGTAGCTTGAGTCCATTATTACATGTCCTGCACTCTGAGATTGTCAAGAACAAATCCTGCCTTTCCTCTGTATGCCTTCCTTTCAAATATTTGAAAAGTGTTCTCGTATCTTCTTTTCTCAAAGCTAAACATACCTAGTTATTTCAGTTTTGCTGCCTGGGACAGAATGGCTAATTTTATGTTGCCTCCCCAAAAAGTGAACATGCATATTATTACTTGTATTACTTCCACCTGTCTATTCCACTCCTAAATTGTGCTCACCTGGAGAAAAGTGGGGTTGAAAGACTTCATGGCCTAGGCCAGTGGTGTCGAACTGTGGCCCTCCAGATGTTCTCGGCCTTCAACTCCCAGAAATCCTGGCCAGCAGAGGTGGTGGTGAAGGCTTCTGGGAGTTGAAGTCCAAGAACATCTGGAGGGCCACAGTTCGACACCACTGGCCTAGGCTATGAGCTTCAGCTGCAGCTTAGCGTCCTGTGAGAGAAAAATGCTGACCTTGTGCTTACTGGGTACATTCCCAGCAAGCATGGGGGCAACTTCCTTTCAAACAGGTAACTCAGCCAATCATAGACCATGAAGTCTTCTAACCCCATCTTTCTGCAGTTGAGCATAATCTAGGTGTGCATCAGGCAGGTGGAACTCCCAGAATGTAGAATTCTTGGAGTCCAGAAAAATAATGAATGGTATAACTCTGGCTAGTCTTATCTTCCACAACATTATTCTGTCTCCTTTTAAAGCTATTAGGTTGGCATCCATCATTAATCTAGTGGCAATGAATTCCACAGTATCATTATGCCTTGTGTGAAGAAAACTTTCCTTTAATGTGTTTGGAATCTCAGATTGTTCAATTTACAACAGAATGGGAAAAGCTTCCATCTATTTCTATTTTCTCTACATCCTGGGCAACTGTCAATTCCTCTATCATATTTTCCTTCCCTCGCCTTATTTTTCCTAAACGAAACAGCCATAAATGTTGGAGTCTTTCTTCAAAGGAAAGTTGCTCCAACCTATTGATCATTTCAGTTACTTTTTTCTGCATGATTTCCAGTTCTACCGTATCCTTTTCTAGGTGTGGCAAACAAAACTTTAGAGAGCCTTCCAGAGATGGTCACAGTATGGGTTTATAATAAAGACCGCATGATAAAGGGAGAAAACCACCCAATTGCCTCTCCCTCATCCCGCCAGTAAGAATGTAATCATAATAAATTAAATAACTAACAACTTGTTGTCCTTTCAGGAAACCCAGAATCTGCTGCTTCGAGTAGGAGCTTTGGAATTACAGTATTTGTTACAAAGTTCATTGCACTGATTGGTTAACTGAAATATCTGGCCACAGACCCTGTGAAATATCTGGCCATGGCTGGGAGTTTGATTCCCTACTGCGCTTCCTTGACAGGGGCTGGAATCGATCTGCCTGTGGCAACAGAACTATAGAATATTCATATGCACCGTCCTCTCACCTGGTCCCAATAAACCAGATACAGGATGTGCTCTGCAGAATGGGTGAGATCGAATACTGTACTAATGGAGATAGATCTATGATTAACATGCAGGTAATGAATAATCTGTAAGAGCTAGGGATGGGGACAGATATAAAAATGGATCGGTTATAACGACAAATATAGACAATTTGTTAAATATCTGTCAATCCGTATTCATGGGTTCCCTTAGCTTGCCTTAAGGGAATCCAGGCTGCCCTTTGCAAAGATGGCAGCTGCAGCTTCCCTACCCTAAATGAAGCCGCAGCCACCGTCTTTGTAAAGGGCAACCAGTCTCCCTTTTTACACGCCGTGGCTGCAGAAGCCTGATGGAGACCTTGGCAGCAGCTATTAAGGTAAGGGGGTGTTGGTGGGAGTGGGGTGGGGGCTAATGTAGGGAAAGGAAGGGGTGGGTGGCTAGGTTGTGGGGGTAGCTGGCTGTGGGGGAAGGTTGGATGCCTGTCGGCCTGCAGTCAGATGATCGGCAGCCGGTAGGCAGAATGGGCTTCTGTGCCGTGTGGTTAACTCTCCTGGAGGAGCCCAATTTGTGGGTGAATAACTCGGATGTCCAATATCCAGTCTTCACCAAAGTTGGCAGGCATGTTGGGGAAAGACATAGGAAGCTCCATTGTGGTTCTGGATACTCTAAGTACCTGGAGGGAGCTTTCCTGGAGGGGTCCTCCTTGTGAGTATATAACTCAGGGGTCCATAATCCAATGTTCACCAAATTTTCAGGAGTTATAGAAAAGCATCTGAGGAAGCTTCCCTGCAAATTTGGTGTCTCTAGGTGTTGTCTGCATTTTGAACAGTGTTATAGCTGTTTAAAATGCAGACAAATCGACAGTTCAATCCATCGATTCATCGAGGAATATCCATATATTCGTATTCGTTGATCCATTAACCTTGATGGATCACAAATCAAAATGGATCATCATTTTTTTAATTTGTCCCCATCTCTAGTAAGAGACTTGTGGTGCAGTGGTTAAACTGCTGTACTGCAGGTAAAACTGTGCTCACAACCCAGGGTTCAGTCCCAGGTAGCCGGCTCAAGGTTGACTCAACCTTCTATCCTTCCGAGGTCGGTAAAATGAGTACCCAGCAATGTGTAGCCTGCATAATTAACTTGTAAACCACCCAGAGAGGGCTTGAAGCATTATGGGGTGGTATATATGCAGCATGCTTTTTTGCTTTGCTTTTGGTCTGGTTCCAGCCACAATTCAAAGTGCTGGTTTTAACCTATAAAGCCCGAAGCTACTTCAGTTCAAGATATCTCAAGGACTGTGTCTCCTTTTATGAGCCTACCTGGCTGTTAAGATCATTAGGAAAGGCCCTTTTCTGAGTCCCACCAACATTACAGGTATGTCTGGTGGGAACAAAGGAGCGGGCCTTCTCTGTCACATCTGTGACTCTGCAACTCACTCCCCCAAGAAGCCAAGCTGGCCCCATCATTGCCATCCTTCTGAAAGCAGACAAAGGCCTTTCTCTTCAGACAGACTTTCCGTTAGAGATTGGCTGTCTGAGAGGGGATTTATATAGGGTGTTACACCTTTTTGCTTTGAACCTGTTTTTGGTGTAGATTTGGTTAACCATTTTTAGTATGGTATTTGTTTGATTTTATTTTTAATATTTGTATACGTACTGTTTTTAGCTTTTAAATACTGTCTTTTAATGATGTATGCCAGCTTGGGTCCTTTTTTTTAAGGAGGGAGGTGGGGCATAGATAGGTCGGTCGGTCGGTCGGTCGGTCGGTCGGTCGGTCGATCGATCGATCGATCGATCGATCGATCGATCGATCGATCGATCGATAGATAGATAGATAGATAGATAGATAGATAGATAGATAGATAGATAGATAGATAGATAATCCCGAGTCACTCCCAACAGCACAGCTTCAATGTAGACACCCCCACTGGAAAGAGATGATGGGTCCACCACCAGGTCTATCCTGATTAAATCAGAAAAGGAGACTTCTGTTGAGCAGTGGCCAACAGAGATAGTGGTACACCAATGGAAACCAAGTTCTCTTTTAAGTTTCCCCCTCAAGATATACACTTTCCAAATGTGGAAGGCTATAGGATGTGTTAGAGGGTGATGGTGTCATGATTGACCACAGCAGATGTGTTTACCTGTTCTCAAGGTCTCTCTTGACACAGCACCGAAAAAGGTAAGGAGGCAGATCCAAGAGAGTGAGATTCCACCCCAGGTGCATTCAAGCAGTTCTCCAGATCAGCAGATCCATTCAAGATCAAGTTTTGGGTGGTTGTTGTTTTCTTACCCACCTGGCATTCACCAGCAGTTCTTCCAACCTGGGGGCCTGGGTTATCAAGAAGTTGACAATAACAGCAAAAATAAAGAAAGAGCAAGAGAGAGCGAGAGAGAGAGAGAGCGAGAGAGAGAGAGAGAAGATTAAGATATTCAGCTAGGAAGGACAGCAGTCACTTTTCCTGATGGGTGTTATTTCTTCCCAACTCACCCCCCTCTTCTGCTCTTTTTTTGCTTTCAGCCAGAGGACAGGCAATCATTTACATGAGTCTCTCCATTATATGCCGAAATAACAGTGCAGTTTTCATTAACAAAAGAGGCTGCCTCTTTCCTCTTGGTTTGTGTTGTCAAGATACTTTAGCTGAAATATACAGCGATTTCCTACACTTACCCTGCTTGTCACACTGAGAGTGAAATAATGGCTGACATTAGGAAGATTATTTCTCCGCAATAAAATTACCTTTCACAACATATTTCTATCTAAGTGGAAATGATAGAAATCATAGATTCTATTTTCAAATGGAAGGACCGGGTGGGGAAAAGGGAACAGAGAATAAAATCAACAGGATTACCCCATCACCCTTACTCAGAAACAGTCAGAAAGGCAGAGAGGGCAGAGAACCAACTTGTACCCAAATGGAATGTCAAATATTTGCAGGGAAAAAACACACACCAAAGTCAGGGAAGATAAAATGAATTTAAAAACTGGGATACAGTGGGGTCTTGACTTGAGAACTTAATCCGTATTGGAAGGCAGTTCTCAAGTCAAAAAGTCTGTAAGTCAAGTCTCCATTGACCTACAGTGCATTGAAAACCGATTAATCCCGTAACAGGCCGTTTTTGTTCCATTTTGGTTTTTTTCTGGTCTGTAAGTCAAATCTCAGTCTGCAAGTCAAATTTAAATTTTGCGGCCAGAGAAGTCTGTAACTCAAAAAGTCTGTAAGTCAAGCCGTCTGTAAGTCAAGGGTCCACTGTAATGCATTCAGGAAAGAAGGCCCTTCTTGTCACAGAAAGGTCCAGCTTTAGGTTTTATGACTTGCACGGTGCAGTTTAGGGAACAGGTCTGTTTTAAGGGCATTGTGATACATAACCAACCTTATTTTAAAAGAAAATGAAGGCACTTTATTCATTCATTCATTCATTCATTCATTCATTTAGACCCCACTTTTCTCCTCAGAAGATGACCCAAGGCGGCTTATGCCATGGAAGGACAATATTTAAGAACAAAACAAGAAGTATACAAAGATGGTGGACATCATCATCATGAAAAGGCCTTATTTGAAGCTAAAAACACTTAAGCGTAGAAATATTAAAAAGGACCAAACATATAGCACTCAGAGAAATGGGAAAGGCAAGCAAAACACAGTCAAACACAGTCAAAGCAGCCAGTCACTGAGGGAAAGCCTGCTTGACGAGAAGGATCCTTGCCTGCTTGCGGAAAGACAGCAAAGATGGGTCCAGCCTGGATTCCTTGTGGGAGGGAGTTCCAAAGTCTAGGAGCAGCCACAGAGAAGGCCCTCTCCTGTGTCCTCATGAAGTCTACGGTATCTGTGAAGGTAGTGGGACCAAGAGAAAGCCTCCCATGATGATCTTAATAACCGAGCAGGTTCGTAATGGGAGATTATGTTTCTTATAATTATGCCATACAAGACTGCCTGAGATCCAAGGTTTTTGGTGGAGGAACTTTTGATCTTTTCATCAAGCAGGGATTTTGGCAAATCGTTGTGTTCAAGTCCCAATTCCAAGTCAAGTTTTTGGTCCGAAGTCTCAAGTCTGAGGTTTTTGTCTGGTGCAAGAAAGGGTGTCCTTTCAGAACTTCAGGATCTCTCCATGAGATTTAACACAAACACACAGTTTCATTTTCCACCCTGAGTGTGCATGCACACACATTCACATATTCTGTGTTTTTAATGATATATAAGCCGTCTTGGGTCTTTTTTTTAGGGGGGAAGGTGGGGTAAAATATTTCAATTAAAATAAATAAATTCCAACTTTTCCTTTTGATTCTGTATTTAATATTACCACAAGTGCCTTTTGTAGTGGAAAGACAGGAAATACATTTAGTTAATTGATACATAAATAAACAGGAAACTGTGAGACTGTTCAACCAATCTGCACTCAGAAATGACATCTGAAAACATCACCGTGTTGATCTGGTTGTTTATGGGTCAATTTGGATGGGCTACTTGAATGACCTAGCTTGCTTTGTACTCAATTTGGTTTAATAAACAGAGCCTCAGACTAGGACTCGGGAGATCTGGATTTATTTATTTATTTTATTTATATCCCGCCTATCTGGTCGTATCAGGACCACTCTAGGCGGCTAACAACATTAATGTGTGATTCACAGATTAGATGTCTCCTCAGTTATGGAAACCCATGAGGAAAAGGTTTGGAACTTTAAGGCCTGTCTGATGAAGTGGGCTGGTACATTTTTTAATTTTTTGCTTGTTATAAAAAAATATAAAAGCTAATATTTAAAGTGCCACCACATTTTTGTCTTTTTTACTTTGTATCTTTATTTTTCCCCCCAACTATAATACCTTCTTCCACATATTACTTAATTATGTTTTGTCAATTCTAACCTAGGGTGACCTGAGTAGTATTGCACTTCTTTGTCCTACTCAGAGGTGGCTAACTGGTCCATTGTTCTGGTGGTGCTTTCGGGCTGTGCATCACACCCAAGTCCACATAAGAGCACGTAACTTCCTCGGCCACCAGTTGTTCCTGTTGCAGGAGGCACAGCTAAATGCCCTGCCCCTGCACTCCAATCCATGGTAGACCACCAAAGATGCTTTTGAATTGGGGTGCTGGAGAGTCCCCTGGACTGCAAGGAGAACAAACCTATCCATTCTGAAGGAAATCAACCCTGAGTGCTCACTGGAAGGACAGATCCTGAAGCCGAGGCGCCAATACTTTGGCCATCTCATGAGAAGAGAAGACTCCCTGGAAAAGCCCCTGATGTTGGGAAAGTGTGAAGGCAAGAGGAGAAGGGGATGACAGAGGATGAGATGGTTGGACAGTGTCATCGAAGCTGCCAACATGAATTTGACCCAACTCCAGGAGGCAGTGGAATTGCTTGGCATGCTCTGGTCCATGGGGTCACAAAGAATCGGACACGACTTAACGGCTAAACAACAACAATGCTTACTCTTTCCAGTCAAGCTGTGGTGAATTGAGTTGTTCATCACTGTTCAAGAAAACCGAACCTTTACATTTTTCATTTCAAATTATACAAATATATTATATATATATATCTACAAAGACTTCCATAAATGATAAGACGGGCAGACGGGCAGATAGGCAGAACTAGCTTAGCTCTAGCTGTAGAAACTGGTTTGTGCAATGACCAGTCAGCTGGTAATCTTTCCACCCTTACTAGTTCCCAGCCCTCAAATCACTAAATCAGATCACATCAGATTCCCCTGGCCATTGTAGAAGTCTTCATAGTCCTTCTGACCTAAAACACCCTGGGGGAAAATGTTTGGCTCTCCAAATTCAGATTCCCCTCCCCCTATAAACCAGCTTCTCCCAATCTTACTCCCTCCAGGTATTTAAAGGCCTTTTGGAGAGCCAGAGGGCTGGGATAGCCACCAGAATGCTACACATTTATGACTTCCAAAACACACTTCAGTCATGAGACACCGCCCCCCAACCCTTCAGCTATAAAAGTAACTAAAACCAGTTACAGTTGTGAAAGTAACAAACTGACGTGAACCTTCAGAGTTTGGAGATATGGTGTGCTGGATATGGGATTCTGGGAGCTGCAGTTGAAAAACAGCTTTTCTGAGCTCAGTTACAGCTACATTGCGACTCTTATCCTTCATTACAGGACAGTCTTCAAGAAATGTAGTGATGCATTGTTATTATTGCAAACGGAAATCGGTTATGAATTATTCCTTCCTTGCAACGGGCTACTGCTGAGCCCTGGATGTTTCCTGTCCTAAAATCTGAGCACAGTGCTGGCTTTTCCCTGCAGATTCGGGGAACAAGAGCAGGCGACAGTGTTTAAAACCACACAGCCCCACACCTCAGGAAACAGATAGGAAGATTTCCACCCCTCTGGGTTCTCATAGTGTGTGAAATGTCTTTCCCCCACCTTACTGAAACCCCTTCAGCTCAGTCTGCCACCGAGGCAACCCAGATCACATTAGGTTCCCAAAGTAAAGAGTTCTCATCTATCCGTCACCGAGGTGGCAGACAAGCCCAGGGAAACAACAAGCCATTTGTACCTGAGGAGGAGGACACTCCTGGGAAACAAACAGATGAGCCACCCCACGAATCCGAGCTATTCTCCTCGGTAAACAGAACTGCATGAGAAACACACAAATTATCAGGGACATCTGGGCACTTCTCTCTTGCTTCGAGCTGTCGGTGAAGGTGGGCTCGGGGGTCTGAAATCTGACATCGTCCCAGCAGCTGAGCATGTGAGAAAATGAACCCTGGGGAAATCATGAGGGTGGGGTGGAGGAATGAGGAGGGGAGCCCCCCCCCCAGCCTCACAAAGTCCGTTTGCTACTCCCGGACTATTTTAAGAGGGAGAAGGACTGGACAGCCTCGTTCTAGGGAAAGCAGAAACGGATTAAAAAATGATAGTTCCAAGGAGTTTCCCTGTCATATCTCTGTGTGTGTCATCTCCCGATTTTATGCATTAAAATTGGTTCCCTGCTGTTACTCTCACTTCTTAGAAGTAACTACTGTATTTTCAGAGATAATGATGTATGCTGTCTCCCTCCACTCTTACTTTAAAATACAAAAAGGTGTACTCAGTGTTAATGAGCAAGAATATGCCTTGGGGCCTATACCCAAGCCTCTGGTTGGTATTATGTTGATTATGTTTGCCCAGGATCAAAAGTGGTTTAGTGGAGTATTCTACAGGTGGAATCATCATTCTGGATTCACAAAGTGACTGGGAACACACTGCTTTGGTCAGGATTGAGTATGAGCATCCATCCAATTCACCTTGGGCCCTGATTTAAATCAAACTAGATTGATTTGTAAATTTGTAAAATCAACATATTGACTCGTACTCGAAAACTGAAAGGAGTATAACTTGTTGGTTTTTCACAGATGTACATGAAATTTGAGGAAACAGCAGGTCACCAAGAGGGGAATAGACTTTGTAAATTTCAGACAGCTAGCTTCAGCGGGTTGTGTACTAGGGTACCTTTAATATATGGTTTTAAATAACTCTTTTGAGTAGGTTGAAGAGATTTGCAGCTTATTTGATTTGAATTGTTACCCAGATCTGGCTGATTTCTAAATCCACTTCACTTTTCCCTAGTATCGAATCTTCCCATTCCACTTCCATCCAGATTTCCATAGGAATCTGTTCAAACCAAGCCAACCGAAATTTGGAATTTGTCTAACTCCAGTGTGAAGCCCTAAATAAAATCCTTCCTTTATACAAACATCTGACTAGACACTAAAATAACACCGCAACCGAACGGAATGCACACAACCTTACCCTATCAACACCAGATCATATCTCAAAAGGCTGGGTGAACAAATCTATTTTCTGCTCATCTTGAATTAAACAACATGGTGGCTGCCGCACATTTTTGGGAAGGGAATTTTAGACAGGGGGTGCCTCTGCCGAGAAGCCCATGTCTTGAATCACCACCTCAATAGTAGAAGTGGATTTGCACAGAGACAGAGACAGAGAGAATGCAGAGAGAAGATATATCAGTGTAGGCATACTGTGTATGACCTACCTGAACTTATAAAAATAAGGTAGGTGAGGGATTTCAAACACACAGCAGATTGCAAAATATGAGCTGGTGGCTCAGGTATTCCTCAGAGTGGTGGCGAGGATCTCCCAATTAGGGCTGGAATTAAGTTTAGCAAAATTAATTCCCAAAAACTTGGGAGAATGCTTCATTTATTCTGAGACCAATCTAGATCTGTTCACACCCCCGGGGGAACTTCACTTGGAAAACTACACTGTTCCATTTCTCCCCTCCCCTCTTTCAATGAGCATATAATCCCCCAGGTTATCAACGTGGGCTATCACCATTGAAGGAGTAATGGAGGAAGGTACTAAGGCCTTTGCTCATTAACCCTTCAGAGATCAGGTGCACTGCAATAACTGCATACCTGGCAGCTGGATAGCTGGGATATGAAGTTTTCCCAGCATTACTGCCCACGCCAGTATTCATAAAAAAATAGTGATTGTTTCTAGGTTTATGAGCTCACTTCCATTTCAATAGATTGTCAGACTAGACAAATAGGTGGAAGTTTTGCATTTTGCTTTCTCATGACCTGGAAGAATGAAGATTAAAAAAATAAGAAGTTGTTTCTCTCTTTCTACATTACGGCTACAGCCCTCAGGCTTTGCTTTGGAGGCATATTTACTTAGAATCCCTCCCAAGTAGGTTTGTTAATGATCAAAGTATATGACATGGTTTTATTCTCACTTCATTATCAGCAAGTGATTCATTCCGAAGACAGGACTCTTTCTATGGCAAATAAACTTATGAGTAGAGACATCCAGACTGAGGCAGCCGTAGCCATATTATATTACCGCTGCTGTTATTGGAGTTGATGTTATCCTGCAAATATTTTTACCAAATGTGGGGACTCAAGCTGGCTCACCAGACACTTACGAAGCAGGTATAACTAAAAACGAAGTTAAGTTGTAACATTAGAATTATACAGATTATATATTAAAAGCTGCAACTGAAAGGAAAACAGCGTAAAGACGGTAGAGACATCATCCAGCTAAGCCAGACAATTTAACCCATCAGCAGCATATTTTGTAGCATAATCTGCAGAAAATTAGATCTATTTTATGCCACTGTCATCTGAAGAGTTGTAAACAATGTCCCAGGGTTTCATCAACTTTGCTTTCATACAAGCAAGAAAAACATAAATTATCCCAGCAATTCTAATGCTTTTTGCCATTGGGGTACTTTTTTTGTCCCAAACAGTGTTATGCATAAAGATGAAAATAAAATAAAATAAAATCTTATGCCACTTTCTGTCAAGCCATGAGGCTGAGAAACAGAAGGGACACACTGCAGTTGTTTATAAGTAGACCCAATGCAGGGCAGACACTGGAATGCTCCTTGAATTCATAACATACAAGAAGTGTTTGTGAAACCCTAAACCTAACTCCAACCCTAAATATAATATATTGCAGATATTAACACATTGGAGGTCCCAAACAGTCAGAAAGTATCTCAGAAATCACTCACTGCAAGTTTTGTTCATTCTGGGTGATGGGGAAAAATATATGAGGAGAGAAGTACAGCTTTCTCACATATGGCCATTAAAAGCAACTTCCCCAGAAATAACCCAGTTGCTAAGAGTCTGCTGGGAATAAGATCTTGGAAAGGCAGCATGTCATGAGCCAGCCTAGCTTCCCACCCTAGAGATTTCCACAACTAGGGAGCAGGTTGTGAGCTCCTCCATATGAGGAATATATAGAATAATAGAGATGGAAGGGGCCTGTGAGGCCATTGAGTCTCATCCCTTGCTCGAAGCAGGAATCCTAGTTAAAGCATATCCCAGATCCTTTCTCACTAGGTTCAAACAATTTCCTGGGTTTTGTATTCGGACAAACCCACTTCTCTTCGCTTTGAGAAAGATGCAAGGAAGAGGCTTCTCTTTAGGAAATACTTTTTTTAAAAAAATTAAAGAAATAAACTTTCCTGCCGGGCCTTCTATGAAGGAGATGTCCTCATCCACCCTGCGCTTTGGATTGGAAATTGAAAGCTTCTGAGAAGAAAGTTCTCGCCCAGACAGGAGCTTCAATGAAACAGGCCGTAGGACTAAACTCCATCTCAGTAAAAAGCAAGATCTTTTATTTTAAAAAAAATCAAACCTGCAGGGGGAATTTAAAAAGCCTAGAAACACACAGATTTTGTAACTGGTGCTAATTGAGGCAAAGCAAATATCGTTTGGATGGCCAATAACATCTGTGCTGAATTAGGTATACTGTAGAATTAAATGCTCCATCTAAATATGCCTAAATATGCCCTCATCCTTCTCACCAGTTGTAACAGTGAAGGTGGTGGGAACAAGAGAAGGGCCTCCCCTGAAAATTTTAAAGCCCAGGTAGGTTCATATGAGGAAATATGTATAGATTCCTGAGGGGGGAGGACCCTTGCTCCCAGCAACAGACTATGATGTTATACTCCCAGTATAGGAAACCATAAGTAGAAATAAGTTCTGTTTTTCTTTGGATCCAGATGCGGTAGGGCTAAAGATCATGTGACAAAAACCAGCATGAATCATTGGTTCATTGCCAAGAGGAAGCAAATGAGCAGAAGGATGTATGGAGATCCCACCTGCATACATATCTCCATTGGCTTCTATCCGAGGAGAAGCAGTGAGACCTGTAATCGATAAGGTTTCTTATGGTTGTGCTGGGTAACAGTTTTTTGTGGAACAGGGGAGGCCATGTCCAAGGGAAAGGGGCAGTCACATGGCAAAGTAGAATAATCCTCAGTATCTTTAGGCACAGGAAGGGGTTTCCCCATATTTTGCCAGAGGAACGCTAATATTTAACTGCCAAGAAGATTTTGCAGGTGAAACCCTGATAGGAGAAGGATCTGTGCATTTCTGGACACCAGTGGGGAATGCATACTAGTGGAATGAGAAAGACATCCATGCAACCATGATTCCAGTACATGGTAGCTGGAATAGTCTTGCTTTATGGAGTACAGTGCTCTGTTTGAAAGTATCCTTCAAGAAGGCCAAGGGAAGATACAGAGGAAAGGCAGGATCTGTTCTCAGTCATCCCAGAGTGCAGAACGTGTAATAATGGGCGTCAGCTACAGGAAGCCAGAATTCAGCTGAATATCAGGAAAAACCCGTGAACTGTTAGAACAGTACAACAATGGAACCAATTACCTCAGGAGGTGGTGGGCATTCCAATGCTGGAGGCAAGAGAAAATTGGGCAACCATCTGTCAGATCTACTTTAATTTGGATTCCTGCGCTGGGCAAGGGGTTGGACTCAATGGCCTTATAAGCCCCTTCCGACTCAATTATTCTCTGATCCTCTGTCAGAAGCACTGTTAGGTCTACCTCTGGTTTTAAAATAAAGAACCTTTGAAAAATGACATCAGATACCTTAAAATTGCTTGTCAGCTTTCACCACCTGAAAAGGGGGCTGAGCAGCCAAAAAGATCAGCTGATTACAGATCAGAGATGAATTCTATTTCTATTACCATAATTAATTATAAATATTTGTCTATATACATGTTAATTCATGTGTGCAGTTTGTATGAAAAAGATGTTCCCTCTTTTTGTCCTTTTCATTTATGCTTTCACGTGTTTTTGATGGTGGCCCCCCTTCCCACAAAGCAATTCAGCTTATGTAGTTGTCTTCACTGGAGAAGGCTTACCTTCTCCTGTTGCACATTACAGTTTGACAGAAAAATGCAATATTCCAAATAAAAACGCTTCTTCGTAAAGATGCAATCACATTCCATCCCAAACAAACACCCTTTTCACAATCCAGCTAGCAGCTGAGCCAGTGGATGTTCTAGAATGGATAGGACCAGAACATATTGCAGTTTCAGTCTAGAAATAAATTAAGATTCGTGCAGATGCTCCATGGCAGATTCAGGAAGCAATACCAGAGGACTCTAATGTAACATTGAGGAGATGAAAACAAAGCTCCTAATGAATTTCTATATGCACTCTGGATGTGTACACAGAAGAAGGCAGCCACCTTGTATGAGCAGAGAGGCCTTCAACATGGAGAAGAGGAAGTAAAGATATATGAACTCCTCCTTTCATCAGAGTTCCGTAGACGTGCAACAGAAACTGAAGTATGAGTGGAAGCATTCTGGAGCTTAGGTGGAGAGCAGAATGGATTTATTCCATTTTCTCCAAAATTTGAACCAACGTGTTCCTTGACTGAAAATATCTCAGCACATGGTACCAAATCGTTTTTATCTATCTGCAGCAACTTATTAAATTCTGTACATGAAGGAGAAGCATGGATGCTGAGAGTTTAGCCTTAGTACACACACACACACACACACACACACACACACACACACACACACACACACACACACACACACACACACACACACACACACACACACACACACACACACACACACACACACACACACACACACACACACACACCATAGAACAAAGTCTTCCATTCTTGCATGGTGATATGATGCTAAGCCCAGCCCACCTTCTAAGTTCTTGACCTCATGTCTGCTTTTGCTTTTCTGTGGGTTGTGCCCCTTTTGTGTTTCTGTTGCATGACTCCCAACAAAACTGCCTTTATCAAAACTGTTTGATTAAACATGGCCCCAACCAACAAGAGGTGTGTACAACAAACAGGACAAGGATATTAATCAGAAGATAATGTAGGGAAAGTAGGCACAATAGATGGGCAGGTTGGTTTGTTTAGCCTTCTTTCAGTTGGGTGCATCTTCCTAAATCTGCTCTTCCTGTCTGAGTAAAGGTATTATGCTGGACCGCATTGTTTCTTTTACCTTCAAAAGCCAAGGTCAAGCTGAGGTAAAGCTCAGAAAAGATGTAAGGACAGGCAGCTCTGTTCTATGATGGGATGTCTGCTGCAAGGTATCATTCAGAGGTCACCAGTTTACACCCTCTACGACTTTCATAAGTTCCTTCATTAAAAATTGAGGGTCGACCACAGTACAAAACAGATTGGCAAGCCGGCTTGAAAGTTCTATCAATAATGGATCACTTCCTCTATCCTGATTTCTTTCAAATAGAGCCCTTCGTTATTTTTAGCACAAAAGAGTGTACCTAGATATTCAATTCTGTTGAGGAGATGGGGAGGGAGAAACCCGCTCTCAACTCTGCTGAACCACCTTCCTCCACAGTTGAAGCCTGTTGCATCCAGAATATTATGTCTCTGAGTTCAACAGACGCACAACACCTTTCCATTTGTATTATTTAAACTAGGTTGTTTCTTTTTATTCCAGTCCCTGTCAGCTGGATCAGCAGCTAGCATGTGCAGGATCCAAGGCTAGTGGGCCAGGGAGTCTACAGTTGACATGAACAACAGAACAGGAATGGTTGCTGAGACACATATGTTTCCCTGGCCCAAATCCTCTTGCCTACATATGCTGGCATAACACAAATGGTGAAATTTTTGGAGGCGAATTGCCTTAAATTAAGAAATCATCACAGATAGTATCTGTGGCATACCGTTGTGTTGATTTCTCTGCTCACGTAGTTAGGAAGAGGATTTGGGCTTTTACCAAGCACTGCTGAATTTTCTCCAGTTGACCTATTCAGCCTATGTAAAAAGATGGGCTAGAAATACTTCCAGAAAAATGCTTTTTCTGAATTTTCTCTTCTGTTTGCTGACATGACCTGTTCCAGCAACAGTTCTGGTGACAATTTTTACCCCTGAAGTTGCTTAGCTATTCTTCCTGGGTTAATTACAGGTGTGATGTTAATTAATTGAAGTCTATATGGTGAATAGGAAGGCATCACAATGCTATACAGCCAGTGGCATTGACTACCTGCTAACATCAGTGTGGGTAAATGATGCTAATAGAGAATGACATCAATAAAAGGGAATGGAAATGAACATGTATTATTGTATTGTATACATACGATAAGAAAAACACCACAGAAGAGGAGATCTTAATGTAATAGTCACATCGAATTCGGAGTATAAAATCATAGAAGATTAGGGCTAGAAAGGATTGCAGGGGTCATTAAGTCCAGCTACCCAGTGAAATCCCCATCTAAAGTATCCTGACAGATGGTAATCCAACCTAGGTTTAAACATTTCCTATGCTGGAGAATCCACCATCTTATGATGCAGTTCACTCCACTCTTAAATAGCTCTCTGTTTGGAGGTTCTTTCTAATGTTGAGTCATAATCTCTTTTCCTGTAATTTAAATCCATTACTTTGAGTCCTACTCTCTGGAACTACAGGCAAAAAGGTGGACCGATCTTCCACCCAACAGCCCTTCAAATACAAGAAGATGGCTATCACATCACTTCTCGGTCTTATCTTCTCCAGACTAGCTTAGTTCCCTTAGCCATTCCTCAAACAGCTTGGTTTCAAGCTCTGTATCAACTCAGTTGCCCTCCTCTAGACATATTCCAACTTGTTAGCTTTGTTCCAGTTCTCAGTATGTGGAAGTCTTCCTGAATCCTGATTCGGTCTCGTGAAGTTTCGGCCACTTCCAAGTCTAGTGTTATCTGTGAATTTAATGAGCATCCTTCCAGACTCTCATCAGCAGCTAGTATGAAAATGTTTCTTTATGAAAATGTTGAACAACACTGAGCCTAGGAGATGAACCTATTACAACCCACAAGTCACTTCTCTCTAGTTCTTTCCCTTTTGAGATAAGACCAAGGCAAACCAGATGTTGGGTAGTTTTGCGATCTCTTTGTCAGACATGATGATTTCCCCATCCTCCACACCAGTGGTCCCCAACTTTGGGCCTCCAGATGTTCTTGGACTTCAGCTCCCAGAAATCCTGGCCAGCAAAGTTGGTAGTGAAGGCTTCTGGCAGTTGTAGTCCAAGAACATCTGGAGGCCCAAGGTTGGGGACCACTGCTCTACACGTAGTGGAGCTACTGTTACCTTGTCCCTCCACTTGCTGTGAACATACTTGAAAAATCCTTTTTTATTATTTTTAATTTTGTTGCAGCTATGAAATCATTTGAGCTTTAGCCCTCCTAACCTCCCTCTACAAGTGTTGGCTGCTCTTCCTTTGCAATACTGAAAATGCACAATTTAGATTTGCACCCTGTGGCCTGTCTACATTTTCCTTACTTCAGTACTTCACTGTTGCTATACATTGTGGGAAAATATTCCTACATTAAATGAAAGAGGAGCCTTCAGTTGACCTCAGAACCTTTGCATGTATCAATGTAGCATGGAAGTCTATTGAAAACTGGAGCTGTTGTTCATATAGCTGGGAGGTAGTTCACAAGTAAAAAATAAAAGACTGGGCAGGGCTGTTCCTTGTTTTTATATATATAATCTTGTGTAGCTTTTGTCTTCTTGTTTGGCTTTGCCAATTCGGTTTCAGTTTATTTCTTCTTCTTTTTAATTGTTCTGCTTCTCGTGTCTCTTTTACCCCTTTGCTTGACCTCCAAGCGTGTACTGTACGTTCTTCTGGTTCAAACTAAATCGACAGATTACAAGAAGGCACACTAGGTCAAAGAGACATATTCAAGAGCATAGAAACGCTAAATTTAGAATTTCTCTGTCAAAGAAGGGCAGGAGAAATAGAGGTAGAATATTTACAATGTTTACAGTATTTTCTTTCAGGGTTGGAAGACAGACCACTGCAAGAGCCCCAGGTCACAGCTGATTTAACACAGTTCCCTATTCTGAAAGGCACTGCTATGTGAATGGGGGGGGGTTGGAAACCCTTGTTCACTGTCCGTTTCATTCAATCAGCCAATCAAGGTTGATAGCCTCCATTTTATTAAAGCTGGAAGGGAGGTCAGATCTGGATAAAGTTCGCTATATGCTGGCAGTTGAGATGACTGACATTGTAGAAAGAGTCACAGACTTCCTTGATACTATTGTTAGGAGATGAACCGTTGTCCCTTTAAAGATGTCTAACACTTTCCTGCCGTCTTGATGCCTATCTATGTACAGTGGTGCCTCGCTTAACGAGTGCCTCGCTGAGCGATGAAATCGCTTAACGAGGCACTCTGGGCCATCGCTGGAGCATTCGCTCAGCGATGGCCCCTATGGGGTTTTTTCGCTTTGCGAAGATCGCTAAGCGATTCGCTTAGTGATCTTCGCATAACGAAGCCGGGGAGAACAGCTGATCGGCGGTTCCAAAATGGCCGCCAGAAGGTCCACGCCGCATTTTCGCGCCCTGCCCTCGCTTAACGAGGGCGCGAAAATGGCGGCACTATGAAGAAACATCGCTGAACGGTGAGTTTCCAAGCCATAGGAACGCATTGAAAGAAGTTCAATGCGTTTCTATGGCTTTTTTTATTCCGTTTAGCGATGTTTCGCTATAGCGAAGGTTAATCCGGAACGGATTAACCTCACTATGCGAGGCACCACTGCAGTTACCTACCAAATCATTGTAACTATGTCCAATTTTTACTTATGCCAATAACAGTTTTATCTGTCTATCTATCTACCACAGCTGATACTGAGGAAAATTAGTCAGAATAAACTTCACAAATAGTCACCATTAAAACAATGTGGCTGATCATTTTGGGTTTTTTTTTTAAGAGTACAGTCTTGATTTTGGTTTCTCAAGGTCAGATGTAATTTGGGTCGAGGAGTGATGTTGTACTGAATTACTATATTCCATGCATGCTAAAGCTTAAGGCAGATATATATATATATCGATTTAGGAACAAAGGAGCCAAATGGCTCCAACTTTGATTCATTATGAAATGGATGCCATCAGTCAAACAAATGAATGCAAATTGAAAGATAAAGACTCCCCTCACCCTCAACCAATTGGTACCCATTGGTACTAGGAGAGCTTACATCCTTCACTAGCTGCTGTTCCTGGTGACCAACTCTTGGTGACCTTGTTTTTCCAGAATTCTCTGGAAATTGCATTTCTCTGGAACATTCCAGAAACATGACAGCCACCAAGACAAGCACTCATTTTTATGGTGGCTGCCATTTCCCTCAGGAACACACAACACTCAGAACATTCTGAGAAAAGAAGGTGGCCACCTCCAGGAGCTCGTAGCCCTGTCAGTCAACTCCTCTCTCACTATTACCACACAGAGCTGCAGAAAGAGTAAAAATAAAGATAGTGAATGCCCTTTCAACAAATTAATAATGACACAAATTTAATTGTAACAACAAAAGCAAATGGAATAAAAACATAATTTCTTTTTCTCTGGCATAGTCCTAGCACCAGAACCCTGTTCACCTATAGAAAAAAAATATATGAAAGTGTACAATCTTAGTCTCCTGCTGAAAGGAATATGAAACTCCTGAATTAATCAGGCTTGGCATAAACATGGCATTTGCTAAGTAAAAACTAGTGCAACCCTAACTGAATGATGTGCCAGCTCTAATGGGTGTGAAATGGGTAGAAACTTCTTGTATTGGTAGAACTGCCCGTTTGTTGGCCAAACTCCTACGCTGGGCGCTTTCAGAGCTGTGCCAGAAGAACTGACATGCAAAGGTTAGCCAGAAGATGAACCAGAAAAGAACAGACAGAGAAGGAGCAGGACGAGGGAGGATCTGAGCTATATCAGACACAAACCTCCTTATCCCAGGGAGATAGCTGTTATGCCAGCACGAAGGGCAAGATAAGGATAATCCTAACTAATTTCTGACATCCTGAGGCTGGAAGGATTTGGGAAACAACAAAGCTTCAGCTGGTCTGGTGCCAGCTCAGCTTGCTCACAACTAGCTGAGATTGGCACGTTCCCCAGGCCACTCTCTGGGCTTGAGTTTACATCTCCTTGACACCTCTTGAGTAGATCAGGACACACATCTGTCTGAAACCCTGAAAAAGCTCAGGAGAGTTTTGTTTTTAAACTTAAACTTAAACTTCATGTGTAATTAGTATTCTGGAATCCAGCCGGATTTTCGTAGCAGACATGAAAGAACCTGGTTTGTTTCACTCAAGAATATATTCCAGATATTTGTGAAAATGAAGTGTCTTGCTGCCTTGTTCTCACACACACACACACACACACACACACACACACACACACACACACACACACACACACACACACACATATCCACAAACACACGTAAACCCATGGGACTCAGTGATCAAGGGCTATTAACAGATTGTTTACCAACATGTAGGAATGGACTGAACATTGGACTAGGCAAGCCTGAACCAAATAAGTCAGACAGCACTAATTATAATGGGATTCAGACACATTCATGTTTTACCTAACCTAAATAGTTCCCAATTGATATTTCTCTGTTAGTTCCGTCCCACTAAGAGGAAGAAAATGGTACATTTTAGAAGGGCAGCAACATGTCTTCAACTTTCCTGCTGATACAGGAGAGGCTTCAAAGCCTGTGGGACCCACTGACACTTGCCGGGCTCCTCTTGAGCCGCAGTTCCACTGGCACAAGACCAAATCATGATGTATCATAGAATAGTTGAGTTGGAAGGGGCCTATAAGGCCACCTAGACTAACCCGCTGCTCAATGCAGGGATCCACTGCACTGTTCCATGGCACTCTGAGAAAAGCTGAAATGGTGGCCCATTCCAGCTACTTAAAACAGTATTGAATTTCAGGTCCCCTGAAATTAATTACATACACATTAGTTAAAGCATCTCACACAGAGAGAGAGAGGGAGAGATAATGTCCTGGCATAAAAGATGTAGTAGAAAGCAGGTGAATGGAAATGTGCCTGATGTATTGAAAATCAGCACTCTGCCAAGATGGGGCAAAATAAACTTGTAACTTGGATGCAGGCCCTATTGTGCTGCAAAGACACATTACGGGCCATCTGGGTCCTTCCTCTGCCCCACCACCACCCCTCCCCAACCGCTTTTTCTGCCTTCCACTGGCCAATGCAGAGAGGAGTACTTAAAAGCAAAAAAAAAGCAGATGCAAATACAGATGTGGCACTTAAGAACATAATATATGAAATGCTGGTTGTCTGCCAGGGATTTAATGAGGAGTTAAAATGCCTTAGGCATAGTTTTGTGTGTGGTGCACTTCACGACCCACCAGTTTCCCTTTACTTGCCTTTAAGATGAAAAGCCTGTTCAAGATTTTTCTTCTCTTCTCTTGTCTATTCTTTTTTTTTTAAAGAGACAGGTTGTTATTGTGTGTTTTTCGAAAGGAGGCATTTGGTTTTCTGAATCATCATTCCTAACTGGAAAAAGGAAAGTTGTATGTATCTGTTCTATTCAGTGCTGACGGGTATGCAATGGAATGTGCACATTTCACAAACATTTCAGATGCCTGCAAATATACACACAATTCCTCAGGGTGGTTGTTGTTTCCCATCCTTTTGCAGAAAGGTATAAAACTATTCCCAAGAGGGTAAATTTGAAGAAGAGGAAGGGAGATAATCTGTGCTAGGGAAACCAGACCCTTCAGTCTGGTTTCCCCATTGCAGGCCCTTATGGTGCAGGCTGCTGTGGTCTAACTAGAATCACTTGGGGTGGAGAGAAGGAGCGATATGCCATTTGGTGTGATCCTCACGTCCAAATGGCATATCAACCTCAAGTGACCCTTTTTTCAATATCGTAAAGTGATGTAATAAATGAGCCACTTCAGAATGTCATTATATTGAACACTTTCCCCACTTCTCGGTGGAAAGTCAGGGGAAGAGAAATAATTTTTTGCTAAACCATCACTGGTTCAGCACATCACTGGTGTGCTGAATCACTTAGGTCAAATCTAAAAAACATTCTTCTTTGCATTGTGCCTAGTGCCAATTGAGAAATTGCCTGCAGGCATTTCGCACAAAGCAAAGATTTTCATGGCCAGGATCCGATGATTGTTGTAGGTTTTTCGGACTGTCTAGCCGTGTTCTTGAGGTTTTTCTTTCTAACATTTCGCCAGTCAAAAGGTCAATGAACTCTACCCAGCCACAAGGACCAGTGATCACTGCACACAAACCAGCTAATGGCACCCATCAATCACAGTGACAGACCATCTCTCCCCCTTATCATAATACACCCACAATGACAAAAACATGCTGATCACCATAATCACCCAATCTCCTGAAAAGGACAAAAAGCTGGTCCCACAGCTATAAATACTCAACTATCCCACAAACTGCACCAAGGGACAGGCAGAGTTCTGACTCCTGTCCTCTGAGGATGCCGGCCACAGAGACTGGTGAAACGTTAGGAAGAAAAACCTCAAGAACATGGTCAGATAGCCTGAAAAATCTGCAACAACCATTTTTTAAAAAATTTAATCTATGTGATTTAGCACATCAGTTATAGCCCAGTAGAGAAAAATAATTTCACTTCCCCTGCCCGTCCATAGAGCAGCAAGGGAATGTTCAATTTGCTGATATCCTGAGGTGGCTCATTTATTAAACCACTTCACAATACCAGAAATTGACAGTGAAAGGACCCTTGGCAGCTTTGACAGATACAAGGCTCATTTTGGCCCATTCACAGTGATCACATGTGCTGAGAATGGAGCACACCAACCGGTGCCAAAAAAGGAGAAGCCCCTGGCAAGGTCTCAAAAAGGTGCAGGATGGGTGCTCTGGAGGCAAATTGGTCTGCTCTAGTGATTAAGTCATGTAATTGCTGGAAAAAGAGCAAACCAGTCTAGCCCACAGTGCACCGAACAGCAGGACAAATGCCTGTCTGACTGAGCCTTGAAACTTGTGTGGTCATCTTGTATAGCTGACTAGTTTAAGAAGGAGATAGAAAGGATGTGTATTGGCTGGGAATTCTTCTCTAGCCACAACAGTCTTTCCTACCAATGTCATTCTGAGCTCTGTTCAATTATTTATTGGTTTCTTTGATTGTTAAATTGACTGAGTGATATGCCCACTCAGCAATGTACAATAAAATCACAATATAAAAACAAAACAGTTCTGAGACTTTCGAAAGAAAGAAAGAAAGAAAGAAAGAAAGAAAGAAAGAAAGAAAGAAAGAAAGAAAGAAAGAAAGAAAGAAAGAAAGAAAGAAAGAAAGAAAGAAAGAAAGAAAGAAAGAAAGAAAGAAAGAAAGAAAGAAAGAACAAGCCCTGAACCTTTGAGAAAGCCAAAGGCCTGACAAAATAATCATTTTGATTACCTGCTGAAAACTCAACAAGTAAGATGATTTCCCTTGGGATGAAGTTCCCCTACAAAACTGGTCTTGTGTTCCTGACAGCTTATCTCATGGGCGGTTGGGAGAAGCAACAGGGCCTCTGTTGATAAATGAGGGTCTCAATTGACAGGCTGGCTCATCCACATGCGGAGGGTCTTCAGATATTTTGGCACCAAGCCTCTTAGGATTTCATATTCAGAATTATAGCTAGATTAGGACTAAGATTTTGGCATGCATCTCTGGTGCGCAGCGAATCTGTGGCTAAAGTGTGACACTGTAGAGAAGTTATTGCCTCACCACCATTAGGCACCTTCTGGAGGTGGATTATAACTCTCATCATCCTCAACTAGCATGGTCAATTTGTTGGGTGTTATTGGTCTAGGCCAGCACACCCCAGGACCACTGTCTTGTGAAAAGCTACCATGAAAATGGGGGAACATCAGAAGAGCCTCCCATACCCACCATCCCGAGGTTCAACAGCTGTGCTTCCAGAGAAGCCAACAGATGCATTTTACCAGCCCACATGTAGACCATAGAGACAACAATCCTCCCCAGCTGCTCTTTTCCAGCCTCTAATATTCACCACCATATTGAATCAGAATGTGAAGGCCAAGGCTGTCTACAGCAGTGATGAGGAATGAAATCCATGGACCTCCAGATGTGGCTAGACCCCAACTCCACCAGCACATTCCACAGAATAAGTGTATCAGTGTAGGAAGGAGTAATTCCAATCTCAACCCCAACCTCCTTCCAAGTTGGGAAAAATTTTCATTTTGATCCCATTGGTTGGTTGGGTTGGGTTGGACTGGTGGGAATTGCCTTTCCCACCATCAACAATACACCAGCACCATTAAAAAGCTGAGATATTGAAGGAATATGAAGTAGCAACCACCAGTACCTTTCCTGACATTGCAGCTTGTGGGCACAACAGAAGTAACAACAGAACCCTTTTAAAAGAATTAATCCTGCTTCTATACACAGAAAGTTTTACCTGCAAAACTAGAGTACAGACATTCTCCTTCCTGTCTTAGTGTAGAATGCCTGAAAACAGACAGAGACACGGACAGACAGAAAGACAAACTGGACAGATCATCCTCCAGCCAATTTCTATAACCCCAGCTTTCCTGTTCAACTCACAGCTGGCCTAAAAGATGCTTTTAAAACATGTCAGACAAGGGATTGAATAGGGGTTGTAAATTAACATGAACATTTTACAATACTCATTCTTATCTATTACATTTCAAAGATACGTAAGTTTCCGTGTAACTTATTTATAATATATATTCCATTTCTAAATAAATCTTAAGATTTCAATTATCAAATATTAATTTACATTATTTTTCTAAGCCAGTCATAAAATTTATGCCAACAGTCTTCATGATTCATCTTTCTTGTTGAGTCTAGCCATTCTGATAGTTTATCCATTCCCACCTGTCACTTGGTGGTTTCACCAAGAAAAGGCACAAGCTATGCATCATTCAGCTGCCACCAGTTGATTACATCAACTTTATTCACTATTAAAGACAAAGGTCCAGCAACGTATCATTTAAGAACCAAGCAGAAATTGTTTATTGTTACAGGTGATAACAGTCCAGTCAATATCATTAAGTCTCAACTAAACAACCTTTTTCCTGCACTCTCAACCGCCTACTCCCTCTCTCTCCCTCTCTCGTCTTTTCTTCACCCACCTAACTCCGCCCCTCACCAACTCCTATTGGTGCATGCAGATTTCAACATAAATATTAATGAGCAGGGTGAACGCTACACCAGGATTTTTGCTTTTAACTCCTCTTGTGATGGATTCTCCGGATCTTCCCAATGTTTTGCAAAAAGAATCTTTGCAGCTGTAAAGTTATGGATGGCTAAATATTTTTCCATTGGATCTATTGAATCCAGGATTATATTTAGAAGGGGGGGGGGAATCAGGGGTTATAGTCATTGGAATCTCTAGAACTTCTTGCAAAAGCATTTCAACCCTTTTCCAATATTTTTGGACTTTCGCACATGACCACCACATATGATAAAAATAACCTTCTTTCTTTTTCAAGAATACAACCTTCTTTTTGTTTACATCTCCAACAAAGATTTGAAATTTTAACATCCATTTTGGCTAGTTTTGTGGGAGTTATATACCACATATAAAACATTTTATATATTTTTTCTTTAAAAGCTACTGACTTAGTGAGTTTTATATTATTTTTCCATATTTGTTCCCACTGATCCAAACTTATATTGTGCCCAATATTCTGTGCCCACCTTATCATATACTCCTTAATTCCACCTCCTCATGGGTATCATAATCTAATAAAAATTATATAATGTTTTAATATGCTTGTCTTTGGTATCCAGGAGGACTCTGTCAACGGCAGTATTGTCTACATAAAAACCTTACTGCATATTCAGCTTTTCTTACAGCAGACATTGGTTCACTCAGGCGCTGGATTTTGATCTTTCAGTTTTCTAAATTAATTTTGATTAATTTTAATTAACTTATTCTTCCCCTTTCAGTGCAGATTGTACACAAGCCTTGGACAATGGTTGCCCCTTTGCAGCACCTTAGCCAAGGATTTCTTGTGGTCAAGCATGACATTAGCAAACTAACTAAAAGCAGAGTACCATTATCTGAAATAAATTGAGATTTACTGGATAAGGCTGATGTGGGTGGTTGCAGAGGTTGCCATCTTCCTTATGTGCCCTCTGCAAAAGACAGGGACAAACAACTAATTGGTGGTATTAAACAACTAAATTGTTAACATTTTATCTCTGAAGAGGAATCAAACCAATCCAGAGGAATAAGAGGGCTCTAACAACAAATCTTTGATAATCAAACAAACCATTTCTTTTGGGGCTGCCATCTGCTTTATCACTTACATGGTGTTAACGTACTTTCCAAATAGGCAGATGGACCCCATTCAAGTTCTGACAGTAACTCTTTGTTATTGGTACAAATGGCTTCAGAGGTATTTAATTACCATTAGTAATCATCGGTTTGCTGCTAGCTGGTGACATTTGGAATAGTAAGCAGGCTGCATTCATTGTGTCCAGTGAGTTCATAGAAAGTTAAACCTACTTTTGACAACAGCCTCAAGCTTAGCCACCATTAACCCCTCTTCAGTTACAGGATGGATGTGTTTGAATGGTATGAATGATTAATGAAGGCTAAATAGTCCCATTTCTAACTTTAAACCGTTTTGTTGTTGGGAGGGGGCATGACAACTGGCAAGGTGAGGGAGAACTCAAGTGTTGGGGCCCCTGACATCACAAAAGAGGGGTTAATTTAATTTTAAGTTACTAGATGGTTAACTACAAACAAGATGGGGCTCCACCCAGCAAACCACTTCCTCTTTCTCTTTGCCTTCTCGTTCTCTTTAATCATGCCAGTCTCTCACCTCATATTCCTAGGAGAAAATTCCACCACCAAAGTGGATGAGGTGTGGTGTAGATCTCCGGAACCAGTAAAAAACTGCACACGGCCTGGCTACCAGCTCTGTATTCTTGAATTATTTTGTTTGTTTTCACCGAAAGGATTAATGGCTTTCATTCATTCTTCCACAGCTTTTCTCTGTTCTGCTTTACGCTCTTGCAGAATTCTAGTTTAATTAGGGGGATTTCCAACATTTTACTTGCAGAATTTCTGTATTTTCTGCCCCTTTGCATCACCAGGGTACCTCACTGCACAGACGAAACAGCAGAAAAAGCAGCAGAAAAACGTGGTGTGATCATACACACAACAGCATCAACCTAAAATCATAGAATTGTGAAGTTGGAAAGGCCTATAAGGCCATCAGGTCCAACCCCCTGCTCAAGGCAGGAATACAAATCAAAGGCCAGGTTGTCTAAATTTCTCTTGAATGTCTCCAGTGCTGGAGTACTCATCACCTCTCAAGGTCATTGGTTCAATTGCCGTACTGCTCTAACCGAAATCTGGTTTCCTTTAACTTCATCCCATTGTTGCGTGTCCTGCACTCTGGGATGACTGAGAACAGATCCTGCCCCTCCTCTGTATGATTACATTTCAAGTATTTTGTGATTGGGTTCAAGTTCTAAAGGAAGCAGTTCCCCTTTTTCTATGAGATTAATGACAAGAGACGGAATTTCTTTAACCCAACTTTTAGTATCTTCAGGAGGGGAGGGGTGTATTACAACTTCAGTAGGTCCAACAGGGCTATTAAACATAGGTAAACCATTCCAGATCCCATCTGTGTAGTCGTTTCTTTTAACGTGGCAACATCCTAAATCTCTCTCAATCGGTCGGCTTCCTCAAGGGGTTACTGCGCACCGTGCAAATGGTCCCATAGCATGGGTGACATGCCCAGTCTCCTTTGTGTAGGGTCCCACCAGTGGGAATAGGATCCGGACGCACCACCTTTTTCCAAGAACCTTTCCCCCTGGGGTATTTATTTATTTATTTATTTATTTATTTATTTATTTATTTATTTATTTATTTATTTATTTATTTATTTATTTATTTATTTATTTATATGCCACCCATCTAAACATAGTCTACTCTGGGCGGCTCACAACATATACTAAAAACAATATAAAATATTTAACAGTTAATTTCAGATAAATAGTTCCAGATGGCATAAATCAAAAGGGAAAAAAATAAGAGTCACTTAGCTCAGTGGTTCTTAACCTTTGTTACTCGGATGTTTTTGAACTGCAACTCCCAGAAACCCCAGCCAGCACAGTTGGTGGTGAAGGCTTCTGGGAGTTGCAGTCCAAAACTCCTGAGTAACCCAAGGTTAAGAACCAGTGACTTAGCTGACTGAAGGGAAGGCCTGCTTGAATAGCCAAGTTTTCAACTGGCTTTTGAAGATGCCCAGCGAGGGTTAAACAGCATTGGAGAGACGATCGACCCCTGTGGAACCCCACAGTTGAGACTCCATGGGGCCGAGACACTCTCCCCAAGCTGAACTCTCTGGGGACGGTCCTCCAAGAAGGAACGGAGCCAGGCAAGCGCCAGGCCACCAATTCCCAACTCAGAGAGCCTCCCCAGGAGGATACCGTGGTCAACGGTATCAAAGGCCGCCAAAATGTCGAGGAGGACCAACAAGGGCATATTGCCCCCATTGGCCTCCCTCAACAGGTCATCCATCAGTGCGACCAGTGCCGTCTCTGTACCATAGTGCGGCCTGAAGCCTGACTGGAACGGGTCCAGGGCGTTGGTTTCATCCAAGAGCACCTGAAGCTGATCTGCCACCACCCTCTCAACCACTTTGCTAAGGAAAGAAACATTGGCGACGGGCCTATAATTGCCAATGTCATCCGTCGCCAAATTTGGTTTCTTCCTAATGGGCCTAATGAGTGTCTCCTTGAGGGTAAGGGGTATCTTGCCCTCCTGAAGAGACCCATTAATTATTGCAGTGGCCCATTCAGTTGGTACGGGCCTGGCTGCTTTGATTAGCCAGGCCGGGCAAGGGTCGAGAGAAGAGGTGGTGGCCCGACAGCGATCAAGCGCCTTGCCCACCAGATCTGGTGTTACAGGCTGAAAGAAGTCAAGAATTACCGGGCAAGGCGTAGCGCTGGACATTTCTGCTCGATCCATTGTATTTTAAAAAGGAGAAAGGTGACGGCGGATGGCCTCCACTTTGGATTTTAAAAATGCTGCAAATTGGTCAGGTGAGATGCTAGCGGGAGGCCCTTCACTCAGACCAATTCCGGATAGATCGCAAACTATACGGAAAAGTTCCGCCTGCTGGTTGGAAGCTTCGCTTATCCGGTCAGTGATGTAAGATCTTCTAGCAGCCTTTACCTTGTCTAGGTAACGGTTAGTTGCGATCCTGACAGCAATTATTATTATTATGATCTGTCGGTTTCTTTCTCCAAATGCACTCTAGCCATTTCCTTATTCGCTTCATCGCTCGTAGATCCTGATTATACCAGGGTCCTGGCCGAGCTCTGCTTCTGAGAGGGCGTTTGGGAGTGATTGTGTCTACGGCCCTAGTGACAGTGGAGAACCAGCCATCGACCAGAACTTCAACAGGAGCACCAGAGAGTTCTGCTGGAATCCCTCTCATGGTATCCTGGAGAGGGTAGACGTACACCGTCCATTCCAACAGATCTAATTCACCTAATTGAAGTTCTAGTCCTGTTGATACTCGCCTCGGCATAGGTCTTCCCCCCTTCTCGCTATCTCTCTCCTCTCTCTTTGGCAAAGTAAATATATATGGGTCCTTCCTCTCTCTTCTGTTCCTCACCCTCTCCCTTCTTCTTCTCCCCCTCTGCTGCTGCCAAATTCACTAAAGATTCCCAGCTCCCACTCTTCCCCGCCTTTTCCTCCCATTCTTCAGTTACCAGAAAACCCGCTGCCATTGGTTGCTCTGCTCCTGCCTTTCTTCCTCCATCTCTCTCCACTGTCTGAACTTCCCCCAAAGTCAGATTTTGAACAATAGCCTGTACAGTATTCGGCACTTTGTTGATTCCTTCTCTCTGAGACAATGAAGGGAACAGCTCACTTTCACGTCTTAATCAGTTCCTCTTCACATACTTGAAAAGTGCTATCCTATCTCCCCTCAGTCTTCTTTTCTCGAGGCTAAATATGCCCAATTCTTTCAGTCTTTCCTCATACGGCTTGGTTTCCATTCTCCTCATCATCCTTGTTGCCCTCCTCTGAACTTGTTTCAATTTGTCCACGTCCTTCTTGAATTGCGGTGTCCAGAACTGGGCACAGACCTCAAGATTAGGCCTTCATAGGGGTGGCCATTTTCAGGTGCCTGTATAGCGAAACATGGGGAGCCATTTTGTACACCCGGTGGCCATTTTGAAGCCCAACGATCAGCTGTTTTTAGATCGTCGTAATGCGAAAATCGGTTCCTGAGGCAGGGAACTGATCATCGCAAAGCGGATTTTACCCATTTAAACCACTGTACCTTAACAAAGATGTACTTTATATTTGTATTTATGCTATGGATGTTGTTTATCTAGAATGTACTTAGACTGTATACTTATACCCTTGCCATAGTTTTGTATTCCTACAATATCCTCAATCCAGGCCCAAAGGGGTCACGTAGCCCGCATCTACAATACTCTTTAGCCTGGGAATATCAACCCCCCTACCGGAGATAGCTATACCTGATAGCATTTTATGGTCCATTCATGGGCCATCAAAATAAACAAAAGGACCTTTATTCAATTCCAGGGGCTGGCAGCTTGGAAGAAGTATAGGCCATCTGGCCAAGTACAGTAGTGCCTCGCTTGACGAGAATAATCTATTCCAGCAAAATCGCTGTAGAACAAAATCCTCGTCAAGCGAAATGAAAAAGCCCATTGAAACGCATTGAAAACCATTCAGTGCGTTCCAATGGGCGAAATACCTCAGCGTCCAGCGAAGATCCTCCATAGGGCGGCCATCTTCTGGTGCCTGTAATGCGAGGAATCCACCCTAAGCACAGCAGGGAGCCATTTTAAACAGCGGGTGGCCATTTTGAAACCCAAAAATCAGCTGTTTTCTGATTGTCGTAAGGCAAAAAATCGGTTCCCAAAGCAGGGAACCGATCATCGTGAAGCGATTTTTCCCATTTAAAACATTGTTTTGCGATCGCAAAAGCGATCACAAAAACTTCATCATTAAGCGATTTCCTCGTCTAATGAGGTAATCATCAAGCGGGGCACCACTATATTGGTATGGGAAGGGCAAGGAGACCACTGATAAGGACTGTAGCAAACATCCGTTAATTACCCTCCTTTGAAGGGCATTCTGAGATTCAGGAAGAAACATACATCAACACATCAAAGATAACAGGATAGTTACATTATTCCCAGACTAAGGGGCACATCTTGGGTATGAGGTCAAGACATAAAATGCATATTCTTTCCTAGCCAATGAGTCAACTGGACGGAGGCCTGGAATCCAATCAGGACAAAGATCCAAAAGTTGGAGTACAAATGACCAATGGAAATGTAGTATTTTATTGCTCTTTGTCTACATCATTATAAAATATTGTCTATACGTCCTCTCGGGGCCTTTTAGTTTGCTGTTAAAAGCGAGGCCCGGCTGATTTCTTTTTCTGAATAAATTGGCTTCTGATCAGTCGCATGCATCTTAGCCTGACTGTCCTTCCCAGAAACCTGAACCCAGATTTGGCCAGTAACATCACCTCACAGGATTTGGAAACTATACTTTTGTTAAAGAAGCCCAAAACAGCATTTGCCATTTTTGTTGCCATATCACACTGTTGGCTCATATTCAGCTTGTGATCTACAATGATTCTTTTCCTCCAGTTTCCCTGCTAATCTTCACTGCAATATTTTTGCAGGTGTTTGGCAATGCTAGACATGATAGAGTTGCAATATTAATACACTGCTTATTATGTTAAAAAATATGATCTGCCAACATTCAAGAATCCATGGGAACATCAGGTAAAGAAAGTGCCAAAAAACAACCAAGTTAAGATCTCATGGCCCTTTCAGATTCAAATGGACTGACACCTTGAGTATAATACACCAAATGTAACAGTAATGGAAGGAAGAAATATTTGAATATTTGGCGCTGCAATTCCAGGGGATTCTGGAGGTCTCCTACAGACCTCCAGGCCAAATTGTACACTTGGCTGACGCTTGCTAAATTTTCAAGAGGAGAACTTTAGACTTCAGCTATTCTATTATCTGTTCAATTTCCAACTGTGCCAGCAGAATGTAAGGGCCATCAAGTTCCTCACTTGCTTTCAGAAGGTAACAGTGGTGATATGGTTAGCTATCCTGGACGTGGTCAGAATGGTCAAGGAGATGGAAATAGAGGGACGTTTTGAAGAAAAAGACCATGTCCTGTTGGGATTTGTTATAGTGAAAAATGGAAAGCTGAGGATAATACAACAGGCACCCCAGATTTTAAGAAAGCTGATTTCAATAAGTGTGAGGAAATAACTGTAATGGGAGTTTCTTTAGTGTGGGATACTGAAAGCACAATCAAACAATTCTTATTAGAAAGAAAAATCTAAAGGTGGGGCGGAGCTTTCAGATGATCTGAGATTTAAAAGGGGTGTTTATAGAATGTGGAAGGATAGGCTAATTACCAGGAAGACTACAAATGAGTTGTCAGATTTTTCAGGGGGAAGATTACAAGGGCTGGAGCTCAGAACGAGCTCAGACTTGCACAAAAACTTGAGCTGCTGGATAGGTCAGTGGATTAGGTCTCTGACTGTGGATCCAAAGGTTGGGAGTTCAGTTCCCCACTGGGCCTTCTTGATAGGATAAGATGATGATGATTACTACTGCTATTGCTACTACTAAACTAAAACTAAAACAGCGACACTAAAATTAAAGTAAATTAGACAATGTTCCTGTTGGGTGAATTTATAGCTGATTGATGAGCTGTACTCAAACATTCTCACCAAATGCTCATCATCACCTTGGAGAAAAGTAAAAACTATAGGATTCTGTCTTGGGCCTGCTTTTGTCCAAGGATGGAGAAACAGGGGGGATACTCATCAAATCTAAGATGGCATCAAAGTGGGAAAAGGGAGAAGACAAAAATAGGTTTCAAGATGACTTTCATGGATTAGAGAACTAGGCCAACACAAGTAAAATGAGCTTCAAGAGAGACATTCAAACAGGAAAATTCCAGTGCAAAAATATAACATGGGTAACACCTGGTTTGGAAGTAGAGGTCTTAGTAGACCACAAGCTAAACACAAATCAACAGTGTAATGGGATCGAAACAGCAGCAGCAACAAAATCTTATGGATGTGCTTTCTGATTTTTTGGTCCTTATTCATCTACCTTAGTACTTTCTTTGTCACTCTTTTGATTCAAGATGTTCTGTGATAAATCCACCTTTCAGGATTTCTCTCTTTTTTTAAAATAGTTGCTTGTGTTACAGTCCATGATTCCTCATCATCCAGTAGAGCCAAGAGTACATAGCACCATACAATGCATGTTCTCAATGCCAGCTTTAAGGTTTTGTTGCATACTACATTCATCTTCATCTTACTACCTACTTCATCTTAAAGAACCTACTGCAGGCCGTCTCTATTTTGATTTTTACTGCACGGCTATTATCCCACTGTTCACTCAAACAAACCCTCCTGGAACAAAGAGCAATGTGTGACTTTAAAGAAATATAGAATTTAACTGAATAGACCCAAGATTGTCCTGGCCTCTGCAGTAGTGATGCAATGCACCAATGGAACAACAATACCCACTCTAGAAAATGAACCTGGCACATTGCCATGGCATCCTTAAATAGTATATAAGGGAATGGAATGAAATAGGACATTGTTAATAACGGATGGTTTCCTTTTGAGTCAAAACCTGAGCAGCTGCCTGAATCAAACACTGTCTGAATTCAAAGTGTGGATGGGAGGCTGTTACTAATTCCGGTAGAATCTTTGCAGAATCCTTGGGAGATCTGAGATTATCTCTTGCATATGAGGAAGATAGTGGGGTTATTGAACTGGCCGGTGAACTAGAGGACAATTTAAACACTTAACTTCTTTCCCCTGCTTGTAATACATAACAAATCATTTCATAGCTCTATAGCTATCTATATGCTAGCACCCAGGTTCTCCTCCCTTGACATTTTTTAGTCCAGTCGTGTCCGACTCTAGGGGGCGGTGCTCACCCCGTTTTTCAAGCCGTATCGCCAGCGCTTGTCCAAAGACAGTTTCCATTGTCACGGGGCCAGCGTGACTAGGGAATGCCGTTTTACCTTCCCACCGAGGTGGTACCTATTTATCTACTCGCATTTACATGCTTTCAAACTGCTAGGTTGGTGAGGAGCTGGGATAAAACAACGGGAGCTCCCTCCATCGCATGGATTCGATCTTACGACTGCTGGTCTTCTGACCCTGCAGCACAGGCTTCTGCAGTTTAGCCCGCAGCGCCACCAAGTCCCTTGAGATAGCACCCATGTTGCTGTTGTTTAGTCATTAAGTCATGTCCGACTCTTCGTGACTCCACGGACCAGAGCACGCCAGGCCTTCCTGTCTTCCACTGCCTCCCAGAGTTGGGTCAAATTCATGTTGGTAGCTTTGATGACAGATAGTACCCATACATTTGCAAAACTATTTTGTTTTTTGAATTGTTGACCATTGACTGAAGCAGTTAAAAAAAAACTTGAGATAAGACAGTAATTATTTCTTAGAATAACTAGAAGATAGCAGGCTGTTTTACTAACATGCTTCTCACTCTAGGAGTGAGCTGACAGTTACTGGTTTACATAGGTTTGAAGCTGAACCTGTTACATCCATAAAAGCACATATGTGCTAAATACTCTTAGCTGTGGGTTCCACCACCCTAACCTGCAAGAAAGGCAATGAAAACTTGATGATGATCAACATCTTACAGCATGCACTCTCCCTGAAAAGTGAAATGGAGTCACCTGTTTGGTTTACTGAAGTAGCGAGCGCCTGTGACTGTAGGTGTCAAGTTATGGCCTGAGCAGATGGGGAGTGCAGTTCCTCACCTGCTGATGATCAGGGATGTAGTGGCAAATTCAGAAATGCAGGTTCTTATCATGACAGTTCCCATAGCCAGTCCTACCTCCATAAGGACATGCACTTTTAATATATGCAAATGGCAATTTCAGCAAGTTTTATCGTTCATGGTTTATTCTTCCCTTCCTTCTGAAACATTTCCGCATCCCCCACAGGTTTTACTAGATGCAACAGAAAGGTAAAACTATATTTCAATATTTGAACCTACTTTTCACTAAGAATGACTCACCATAAATGTTGTACCAACCATTTAAAAAAAGCTACCCAAAAGAGAAAGTAAGATATTAATTAGCTTCATGCCCATTACTCAACAAATACACCGGCTGTAATTGCACCTTCTCCATATTTTGCTCCTTATCACAGGATCTTGCTTTTATTAACCGCAGTCATTTAAGGTTGCGTGTTGCTGTAGCTGCAGCAGATGAATGCCAGGGCGCCAATGAGTCATTCAGCCGTGCACAGCTGTCAAGACAATTTGCTAGTCCAGGTGCAAAACCTACTCACCCATCATGATAAAGATGAGAGGATTATTCGTAAGGGGGGGGGGGGAGATATTTGTCAACGGAAATAAGAATTATTTGCTTCAGACAAGTGGATGAGCATGATTAGGCTGCGGAAATGGCTACAGTAATTTTGACTGGATTTCTAAGATCTTTTCCCAATGCTTCATAGGTTCCTCTGTCTCTTTCACCTCTCCTCAGATCCATTTCTTGCCTGAGGAATCGTTCCTTCTTTCCTTCCTTTAACATGCAATTTTCTGCAGGAATGTAACATCGTCTTCCTTTCTCATTTCCTCTCTTGTGCCTATTTCATTATAAGATTGTAATACTTTTTCACCCAGTGCCACTCAGTCCTCAGAGTAAGTTGGCAGCAACAATTTGGGAGTGCGGAGAGACTTGTTCAGCTTGTGACCCACCAGGTCAAACACATCTTTGCCGGGGTGAACCAGCTGGTCCTCAGAGCACTCCTACGCCTTTCTGGCCCTTGGCCGGTGCTTCTTCTCTCTCTCTCTTTTTTTGATGTGGATAAGAGTCCCCTGTTTTGATTCATTTCCAGCACATGTGATCACTGGAAATGAACCAAAGCAAGCCAGCAAATGGAAGCTTCCTGCCTCCATTTGCTGGCTGGTTTCAATTTCCTCATATCATTAGTTGTCTGTCTGCCGCACACATACCATTTTGCCATTTTGATGAAGGGCCACTCCTTATGAAATCACGAGGGCCTAGGAGTCTTTAGAGTTTATTCTCCAGGACACAGGCTTTAGGATGCTCTTCCTAATCTGGCAACCCTGCCAGTGAATCACATGTTTTGTAGATCTGGGCTGAGGTATATGTTGGAAGAATCTGATCTTCTTGCTTCGCCTTTAACACTGAGTGTCTGTGGGGAACATGCTCTGAAGAGAGGTTTTTATCACACGCCTCTTTCAGACCACCTCTTCTTTGCTCTTGCGTCCTTTGTTAGCTGCCTTTTTCCTCTTTCTTCCATTCTTTTCTCTCCAAAGATAGATGCAGCTCCACGGTGTATATCAAAGAACAAAGCCATGAACAATTATTAAAAGATTTTTTGCTGTTGTTGTTGTTGTTTCCTTTCACTAGGAAGCATCCAGACTCATCATATTTTAATTTCCCAAGCAAAGGAGTGAGAGGGAAGAGATACCTCCACACTTTTATGTGGACTAAAAAGGGAAGAACTGAATTCCAAATCACTCCAATAATGGTACACACACCCCCAGCCAAGAGCTTAGGGAAGTGATGGGCTAGCAGAGGCCGTTTCTACAGATGTTAGAGTCCTGAAATGAGAAGGCTGTTGGGCTTTGTGATGATCACCAGATAATTAGGATAGCAAATAGTTTCTTAGAGATAGAAGTCAAAGAAGTCAGCCACACACACAGGGATGTCTGCCAGCAGTGCTCCTGGTGGGCGACTAGTAGAAGAGGCAGAATAACACCAAATGAGTTCCCAATAAATTCTGCCCTGCCCCCAGGACTGTGCTTTTAATAACCTTACAAGCTCACAGATAGTGGACAATATAGAGATAGGTTACAGAGTTCAGATAGGACAATGGTTACAGTTCATCATGTCATTATAATTGGCCTAAGGAAAGGCTCTATGCCAGTGGTCCCCAACCTTGGGCCTCCAGATGTTCTTTGACTACAACTCCCAGAAGCCCTCACCACCATCTCTGCTGGCCAGGATTTCTGGGAGTTGAAGTCCAAGAACCTCTGGAGGCCCAAAGTTGGGGACCCCTGCTCTATGCAAGCTCTCTAGCACCTATGAGTCATGCCCCTCAGAAGCAGCTGTGACGTCCTCCAGGAGGGTTTGCCCTCTACTGTAGATTAAGCCAACAGTTTAGCAACCTTGGGAATGGCACCTTCACATAGAGACCCAGAAACATTACCTACAAAAAGGGATGGGGACACAAAAAAATCACAAACCAGAAAAACCAGTGAATGAGGCTGGTTTGTGGTTCGGTTCATGACCCAGTTTGGGGATCCTGTTTTGTTTGGGCAAAACAAAGCACCAAACTTTTTCCCCCTTTTCAGGAAAACAGGTGCCCCACCCACTTCCTTCCCGCTTCCCTCATCACATCCTCAGCTGGTCCTGCCACTGCCATCACCACCATCCTCAGAGAGAGCAGGCCGGCTTCCCTTACAGGAGCTGGGCCCACTGTCTCCACACACGTGCCTGCCAACCAGGTAATAGGTGGGCAGGTAATAGGTTGTCCTCCTCAGCATGAACCCGAAAAACAATCTGCACACCAGTTTGGGAGTAGCTCTCCCCTATCAAAAAAAATGCTACATCCCAGTCCAGGAGCTGCCTCCAAACCATGGACAAGGTACTATGCAACCAATAGGAACATGAAAATTATTACATTTAATAGGAAAAACAGAGAACAAAAATATCATGCCTTGCTAAATGGATGAATGCTGAAGAGTGTCTCCCACCAGGACAACACTCTAGCTGAACCATCTGGAAGTCACTTAACAGACTTTGAAGCGAAGTAGAATAATGAGGTATAATGAGGTACCTGGATACAGGACAAATCTTCTGTGACTGTGTAGGAATCCAATCCATGCAGCAGTTATGTGCATGCACTTAGTGCCCCGTCTTGTGTACAAAAGAATATCTAGCAAATGGCTGAGATAATGCTATTGAAGTAGCCCACTTCTGGTCAAAAGCTGTCAAATTATCATTTTAAGTTGTTTTTATTTTACCTGTATTTTATATTTATCCATAATTTTAAATTGTGCAACACTCTGATACACATAAAGAGTAAGAAAATAAGGTATACACCAGTGACCTGTTGTTTATGAACTACATGTGGAATGGTTCTTTTTTGCTCTGCTGCACATGCAACGGGATAACTATTAACCCATTGCACAAGCAGAAACTTCCATTGTTTTCAATGGGCCATCTTCAGCTTGCCAAATTGCAAATTGGAGACCGCCAGGGCTACCATAGGGCTCTCTATTTGCCATCAGGATTCTGGCAATAGACTGGTATTAAGAATGGTTTCAATTGTCATTGGTGGATAGCAAGTATATGCAAACATAGATTAGACCAACACAGAAAGATCATTGTCTAAGTGAAGTGTTAGAGGAGAGTTTAGCATATAGATAGACTTAGATGGAGGGAGACCACAATCAAAAGGTACAGAGAGAGTGGGAATTGCAAAAAAAGATAAGTAAAGAAGACAGTTCAAACGGATATCATACAACATACAAAAACTATATGGTACGTTAACCAGATGGACTAGTTAACCTATATTATAGAAAGATTAAAACGCCTCTATCTTTGTTCAGACTAAGAAAGCTGTAGCCTAAAAAAGTAACTTTTCCAAGCTCTTCCCGCTCTCAAAAAAACTCACAGAAGTGTAGTTCCAAGAGAAGACACTAGGTATCCGTCCACATATTTTTTGGTACACATGTGGCAATTTGTGGGATTCTTGGATGGTGTCAGTACAGCCATTAAGCTGTTAGGAAAACAATACTAATTTAATTTTTTTCAACAGTATTTATGGGTGAGCCTCACTAGAAGTTAAAATGGCTAACCCAAAGCTATTGTACTTTGGCGGTATCATGAGAAGACAAGACTCTTCTCATGATACCGCCAAAGTACAAAATAGCCATAATGAGAAAAGTAACCATGCCAGTTAAGTGGGAGTCAATAGGAAAAGAGGAATATATAACATGAGGTGGACAGACTCAATAAAGGGACACCATAGGCTTTCGTTTGCAAGACCTGAGCCGTGCAGTTAATGATAGGACCTTCTGGAGATCATTAATTTGAAAGGTCTCTGGAAGTCAGAAAAGACCTGACAGCTCCTAGTAACATCATATGAGGTAGGTGGGTATGAATTTATGATTTGGAGATCTCAGAGAGGAAGAACATGAAGGTTTTGGCCATGGCCTAGATGTAGGGGAGTAGAAAGGAAAGCGGCTATAGAAAAGGACTATGCCAATGAAGCAGGTGATAGAAATGGGGTAAGGGGGAGGGAGGCACAACCACTTGAAAATAACAGAGAAGGACAGGAGTTAGAAATGATCAAATGACTGCATTAGGAATTCTGCCCTCGCCGAGTGCTCAGAAGGATGAGCTTTTGTGAGATGGCAAAATACGAGGAATAATTGAGAGACAGAGGTAAGAGCTACAACGAAGAGCATGGATGATGACACCCAGAGAGCGAGGGAGAGAGAATGTGTGTATGTGTGTTTATAATGAAGCCATTTACAAAGTTCTAAAATGTCAAGTGTCCAAAAAAAATAATAATCCTGCAGTGGGAGGACATTTTGATTGTGCTATTTATAAGTGATAGGAATGTGACGGCTGCCGACTCAAACGATAAAGAATAATTACTGCAAGCACCTCCCGGCACCAGCGAATGCACAGCAGCATGCGGATATCAAATCCAAGCAGAGGGGAAAATGCCCCCTTGTTGTGCACAAGTAATGGATGATCATATGTTCAGGAATTCACAGAGACCCTCATTCAGCTAGGCACAGCAGCGGCCACCACCTGCAGCGACGGCTGGTAGCACACAAGGGAATCGGTATTTCTCCTACCCAGCAGCTGTCCTTTGCTGGAGCAAATTACAACATCGTCCTCTTCACAAATGTAAGCAGCAGTTGGGTCTCCTACACCCAGACCCTGGACATCGTTACTTAGAAGGGGGATGAGATCTTCTCTCCCCCCCCCCAAACAAAACTTGATTTCAAGGAACCCTGGTTTGGATATTTGCCATAATGAGAAAAACAAGTGGAGTCAAAGGATGCAGAACAGAGCAGGTTGGCCGTAAGACGTTTTCAGGAAAGGTCTTTAGTGATTTGAGAGTTGCCGTTTTTCTTGTGCATGACCATGTCATTATGGTACACTATGTGATTACAGTAAAACTGAAGCAAAAATTGAAGCACCGGCTGAAATCCTTTTGTTAACTTAGGAACATCCAATCCGTTTCTAGTCAGCAAAGAAAGAGTCCCCACTTTGATTCTTGGGCTTCTTTCTTAGCCAGCTAGGAAGAGACTGGGCATTACAAATTTTCTTACACTAAGCAAATTTTCAACAGCTGAAATAAGTAAGTCACACAGGAGCAGACCCATTGAATCAGTAGAGATTTGCTGAGTCAACGCCTGCGTAAATTCCATTTACTCAAATGGGCCCACTCCACTTGTGACGTAGTGTAGTAAGTTGCAACTAGTGTAGAACCATTTGCATCAATGGAATTTACAGAAAAGTAGACTCACCAAATCTCCACTGGTTCAATGGGCCTTACTCAGGTGCATCTTATTGTGCTAAGCAATAGGATTTCAGCTACTGAGTTGCAAATACATGTGCAAAATGCAGATATGTTCACATATCTGAAGTACGGTAACATGGACACAGCTTACTTTTTTGCAGCTCCAGAAGGTGGGGATCAAACCTATAGAGTCAAATTGTGAGAAAGGAGATTCCAACTAAACAGCAGATAGATTCTCTTGTTGGTGAGCGGCTCAACAGTGGAACAGATTACCTTGGAAATTGATGGAAATTGATGGAAATTTTCCTTCGTTCAATACTTTTAAACAGTTTAATGGAGATTAGACTACATGACCCTTCAGGATCCCTTCCAACTATATTTCAGTGGTCACAATCTTACTGGCGTTTGTATAAGGTTCCTGTAACTTGTCATAGCTAATTGCACCTAATTGGGAAAGTGGCAGAGAATGTGGCAGTCATGTGACTGGTCATACACCCAGTTGCACAATTGAGATAAACCCTAGTGCTGAGGCTAATTGCAGCTAATCAATAGTAGAATACCTGTGCAATCTTCAGATTTCTAAATCAGCGGATCATAACAATGATATATGGGTGTCAATTACAGTTAGCAGAGGACCTTTAAACAAGTTTATCTTTGGTGTTCAGCTTAAAAAAATGAAGATATAAGATTATCTAGCAAGATACACAACTTCAGCAATAGCTAGCACTGATGTTTACTCCTAACACCTGTATAGAGACAAATCATACCCTTTTTCCAGTGAAACATCATCCAGTTCCTGCTGGTAGGAAACCAGCATGAGTCCACCACATATCCCAAGCAGTATGACAGAGAATCTACAAACAGCGCACGACTGACTATTAAGTTATTAAGTGACCACATATTTTAGAACTAATTTACCCCAATAATTCTTAGATGACAACTGGTCCCTGGTCACACCAATGCATAGATTAAAGAAACAAGCCGATTGAGATCATCAGATCAGGTGCAACAGGGTGTTTGTTTCTTATTCTTATGTACTATCAAATGCTTACAAAACAGTAGAATCCCCCCACAAAAAATCCCCATAATGAATGCCCATTGTAACTAGACAGGCATGGGATACCAATATAGGACTGGAAAGACCTGAGGCTGTTGATAAGACATTGTAAAGAAGCACATAAACCTCCCTAATGCAAAGACATGTCCCTTTGCTGCCCTCGTTTTCAAAATATAAAATGGAAACAGCCAACTGGTTCTGACAACCAAACAGATTTGCTACACCACAGAGCACTTGGAAGAGGTTAATTGGAGAAGGCCTGGCCTGCCGAGGGATGATGATGATGACAGCTGCTTCTTCCACATGCTGGCTAACTTTTTTTCCCCCCTGCACCTTGAGGCCCCAGCAGCCTCGGTCGCTGCTGTCGCCAGCTTCCTGGCTGTGACTCCCCTCGCCAGCCTAGCTGGCTCCGCGTTTCTATACGCTTCACTTTCCAGGACTGCTCGGAGTTGGCGTCATCCATCCAGTCACAGCTCTCTAAGTTTGCCATGTTCACTGACCCTGCGCTGACCCTGAACCATGATACAAACTATGGGATTGTAATTAATCTCTAATTACCCACAATACCTCACTGTGTCCTCACCAGCCTGCTCTTCGGATATTCGCCTGACCCTTTTCAGTCACTAATGGAGCGTTCAGAGCTCCACGCAGTTTGGTGTGTGGAGAAAACGGAGAGCCACCAGGACTCAGAAGGAACGAGAGATGGATTCTGACAACCTCTTCTCTTCTCCATCATCATTGCAACCATGGTGTTACATGCAACAAGCATCTTTCACCTTGCGTTATCTTTATTTATTGGTTTGATTTGTATACCACTCAACTTAGCGAAAGCTCACCGCTCAAAGTGGTGAACATAAAGAAATTAAACCCAAGTCAACATCATGGCCCTCCAAACAATGTAAAATAACGGAAAAATATGAAGAATGATATTAAAAAACCAACAAAATACAACAGATCATGTAGAAACATAAGCTGAGCTCCGAAATAAAAATAATAAATCTCTAACGCTGCTGCAGCCTCTGTAAACAGTTCTGCTTTCACAAATTTTATAAAACTAAGGTAGGATGGGCCTTGGTTTATGTCCAGTGGAAGAGTATTCCAAAGCAACAGGGCCACCACAAAGAAGATTCCTAGTTGGCAATCTTATGGCCTTTTTCGGTTTTTTCTCAGGTATGGCCACTCTAAGAAGCCAGGCCTGGGGAGAGAGGAGACACAATTAGTAGTTCTTCAGGAGACACAGTCCAACATATAGCAGAGTCCCAAACCGTTTAGGTCTTTGTAAGTCAACACTAGCACCTTGAATCTTTGTATTCTCCCAACCGATGATTGTCTGCTACAATACACAGTCGTGTTTTGAATGACTGGATTGGGACTGCAGCATGAGTGGAAGATACTCCCCCCCCCAAAAAAATTTCACCCAGCTGAAATCCAAACTAGCAATTAGTGCCAATCAATTTTCCTAGAAAAAATATAGTTCCATGAATTGTCCCAGCTGCAATACAAAATATGCTGAGTTGGCTTAATCTTGAGTGTGCAGTTAAGACCCATTAGCTTCACAAAAGCTAGGTGTTACAAAATCCATTGTCATTATGGATGCCTGCATTTTCTTGAGTCTTCCTGTGAGTGCAGCTGTGGAGAGTGTCATGATGAGCACCTGACCTTCGTAATTTACTACTAGCCTTAAAGGTCTGAAAGGAGCCCAAACTTTTGTCCAGTCAAAGGCCAAATGCATCCACATATCCTCACTATTAGCCTAATGGCTCCAGAACCCCACCCCTTTAACCCTCATCCAACCATCCATGGCACTTTAATAGCCCAGAATTATGTTTTGTTGCAAGGTTGGTGTTTCGGATAGACATAAAACAGCAAGGATAAAAACGTTTCCCCAAATCTATTGCTAATTTCCCACTGGAGTATGACAGTCTAACATATTGCATGTGAGAGAGAAAATGCCTCATAGCATTTCTCTTTTAATTGAAATAATATCTATTTATTTATTTATTTATTTTATTTATATCCCGCCTATCTAGTCAATAGACCACTCTAGGCGGCTGTGGGTCCTGATGGCAATTTTTAGAGTATATATTTTAATTGTATTTTAATTGTTTTTTTACTATATTTTAATTGTTGTAAGCCGCCCAGAGACCTTTGGGTAGTGTGGACGGCATATAAATTAAATAAATAAAATAAATAAATAAAGAGGAAGAAAGGACAAGTCTACAAGTACAGTGGGGTCTTGACTTGAGAACTTAATCCGTATTGGAAGGCGGTTCTCAAGTCAAAAAGTTCTCAGGTCAAATCTGCATTTCCCATAGGAATGCATTGAGAACCATTTGATCCGTATCTGCTCTTTTCCGTCCATAGAAACTAATAGGAAGCTGCTATTCCGCCTTCGACCACTAGAGGGGGATATTTTGTTTCTTTTTTTCTTAGGTCAAGAAAGGTTCAGGGAAGGCAGGGAAAAGACAGTCCAGGCAGTCCAGGACCAGGCAGTCCGAAGACTGTCTCCCAATCCACTCTCTAAACGCTGGGAGGAGTGAGGAAGCAGACAGGCACCCTTTTCACTGGCCAACAGTTAACTGAAAGTTCACATTTTGCACTTTCCCTGCCTCCCACATGGGTTTTTTTTCAGTTTGTAACTCAAATCTAAGTATGTAAGTCAAGTCAATATTTTCCTATGAGAGTGGTTCTTAAGTCAAAATGTTCTTAACTCGGGCCATTCTTAAGTCAAGACCCCACTGTATAACAAACAAAAAATAAACTAAAATAAGCTGAGCACCAACAGTGGCAATTTCTTGTCAGTTAGATTGGCCCAACTTCAGATTGGGTGGGGGAACACTGGGATTCTCGGTGAATTCAGGAAATAGGTAACCTTCTACAAAGCCTAACCCTGCTGCTAACTTTTTCTTGATTTCATTTACTGCACAACATTGTGCTGTTCTTACTCTGGATCTAAGAGCTCTAAACAAGACAGGTGTAATGCATTTAAAACACTCTGCAAGGTTTTCAGCCATGTTCTTCTTCTCCTGGAATTCTTTTCACATTTATTTTACCAGAAATATGACAATCTGTAAATTTCAAGCTCATGTTAAATGTTTGATTTTTGTTATTTTCTTTTGCCAGTTTAGGTTGCCAATCATACCACTTTCTCTTGAAAGTGGCCCTTATATATTTTTTTCAACCAACAACTCCATCAGCTTGCCACGTTGTACTTTGCCAAAGGCTTCCTTGTCATCAATAAAGCAAACTTACTCATTCACATTTATTTCACTGCATCTCCTTCCAAGAACATAAATAGAGAATAATGCTCCATGGTGCAAGATCCTCTTTTGAATCCAAATTGTATGTCTCCTGTCACTTTTTTGTACGTCTTGTAAATTCTGTCATGTATTATTTTTAAGTTGTCATATATTCTCCACATTAATTTGGTGTTTCTGATATGAGTTTTCGAACATAATTTCCATAGACTCCTTTGGCTATCTTAGCATTAAAACCATCCCATATGAAAACCAGGTGTTATTTTTTTCATGGTTTTACAACCATGGTTTCTATTCTTTTGGTTGTTGTGGGTTTTTCGGGCTCTTTGGCCGTGTTCTGAAGGTTGTTCTTCCTAACGTTTTGCCAGTCTCTGTGGCCGGCATCTTCAGAGGACAGCACTCTGTCTATTCTATTCTTTCTTCTTCTTTGTTGGCAGTTGACTTAAGGTGGCCCTTGATAGGGTTTTCAAGGTATGTGAAATGTTCCAAGAATGTTTTTAGGGTCACTGTGGTTCCACAGCTGAGCAGGGATATGAGCGCATGTCTCCTGAGCACAAGTCTAACAGTCCGTCCACTACAATACAAACTGCTCCCCAAGCTGTGTGCTATTATTACCTGAATGTAGCATGCTATACCCCATGTAGTGATGTATGGAAGTGAGAGCTGGACCATAAAGAAAGCTGACCGCTGAAGAATTGATGCTTTTGAACTGTGGTGCTGGAGGAGACTCTTGAGAGTCCCCTGGACTGCAAGGAGAACAAACCTATCCATTGTGAAGAAAATCAACCCTGAGTGCTACTGGAAGGACATATCCTGACGCTGAGGCTCCAATATTTTGGCCATCTCCCAAGACTCCCTGGAAAAGATCCTGATGTTGGGAGGGCAAGAGGAGAAGGGGACGACAGAGGGCGAGACGGATGGACAGTGTCATTGAAGCTACCAACATGAATCTGACCCAACCCTGGGAGGCAGGAGACAGGAGGGCCTGGCGTGCTCTGGTCTATGGGGTCATGAAGAGTCGGACACGACTAAACAACTAAACAACACCAACAACTTGGTGAAAGCCTGTTGCTACCCATTGGAAAGAAATTAAGGCCTAGAGTGTGCATCCCATAATCCAGACCTAGACAGGCCACTGTGCCAGAGCCAGGTTTTATTGACTTGGATTTCAGCATAGTGATGAGCATAGGTGGCTCGTGAGATGTGCAGGGGTAGAAAATTTCCTCAAGATGTTTCCCCAAGAACCTGGGCCACCAGATCTTCACAGACCATGCTCCTATAGATTGACACACTGAGGGAGGCCAGAAAGACGTCCACCAGAAAACTGGACCTTCTTGGTTATGGCACCATTCCATTTGGGAGGGGCTTCCGGTCAAGCGGCATCTGGCCTCCTCCCTCCCAACCTTCAAGAGACTGCTGAAGGCAGTGCTCTTTACTGAAGCCTTTGAAGGCATCCTCTTGTGAAGGTTGCCAAATTGTGTTGCTCATCCATCTTTTGCTTGATGCTGGCCAGGTGGTTCATTTACGTTGTTTACTGATTTGACTTTATTAATTACTTTTCGGTTATCATCATGTTATTTATATTGATTTCATCGTTAACTGCCTGGAGTAACACCTTGCACTAATCAGGAGTGAACTAAAAGTTCAATCGATCAATAAATACCAGTCCTGACATTTTGGAATGTCCTCCAAATGAGGATGAAGACTTTTTGACCCAACTGACCATTCGCCTCCACCACTCCACCATCCGGATTCTTCACCAGTTTTTATCACAGTCTCTGAGCTCTGGCACATGTGTCATTTTGGTAGAGAAGAGGTTAAGTCAGAACAGCTAGAGAGGAATGGGAAGGTGCTATTAAGAAACAGAAACCAGCCATCTTTGAAGAGACAGGTGTGCTAGTTAAGGGCTGGTGTTGAGAGCGCAAACAGCAGGACTCAAATCTCCTACAAACCAAAGAAACCTACAAAGGTTTGCCAAGAGGGGTCCGCTGGACACACAGGGAGCACGGATCTCTTATTAAGGATGAAGGTGAACGGCTGTAGCAAAGGGTGCTCAGAGACAGCCGCTACCTATGAGTCATTGTTAAACAACCATGAAAAGAGAAATATTTTTCCCCCTTGGGGGTTTGGTTTTGTGATTTGGGGCCCGGTGCTCAGCAGATGTGCTATATCCTTAGGAAGCCCCAAAGCATGTGGTCCTTATTGTGCTGAAAGGTTATCCTTTGACCTGATTTTAAAAAACAAAATCCTTCTTACCGGCGGACGCGCCAGCCCTGTGGTACAACACGGAGAACACCCAGAGCAGCTTCTCCCTCCCTTTCCCGGCTGTTCCAAAGTATATTGGCTGCGCATTGTAGTTTACAGAAGGCAGTCTTGTATTCGGAAGCGTGCTGTGTCTGTAGGGCTGTTCGGTCCAACTCTGATGTAAACACACGCACAAGAAACTTAAGGAGGGAGATCAGGGCCTTTAAATCCCCATCAACAGTTAGCAGCACAAAGACGGCAGCAGATCAAACCATCACCCAGACCAGCTGGGTCATAGCTTTTTCCCCATCATGGCATGATGGATTGTATTTCTATTTAAGCAAAAAATTCTTCAAAGCTTGCATCTATATATATAAATCAGCATGTGCAGATATTATGCAAACCTTTGTCTTCCATCCTCTTCTTTTCATGGTGTGTTTCCTCTCTTTGGACAATATATAACGGCCACTCTTCTCCAGAGAGTCTTGTGAGAAAGACCCTCTGTCTAAAACCCTGAAGAGCCGCTGTATAAGGACGGGTCCTTTTCTCCTATATTGCAAAACAGGACCTTTAATAATGAGAACAACCAGCCACTTTCTATTTATTACAGGACTCTTCCAGATGGTGTGTTAGAGACTTCAGGATATTTGGCAAAAGCAGACAAGATGTTTTTAGACAAAGCCCCAGGTCCAAGTTGTGGGCGGTCTTTCTTGCAGAGTTCATCAACAGAGAGCAAGCATCTGGCAGGGTTGCTTCTTATGTCTCAAGAGCCTAGACTTTGCATATCGGAGGAAGAACCTGATAGATAAAGACGGCTACGGTATCACCTACTCTTGGATCTTTCTAATTAGAGACACTGGGAATTGAACCTGGGATAGTCTAATAGCAAAGCAGGTGATCTGCTACTGAGCTCTGGCTAGTCTTTGCATGCGCGAACCTGTATAAGGCAAGGAATCAAGGCTTTGCCACCCCCACCCCCACTGGAAATACATTTATATTACTTATTTGTTTAAAACTTTTATAGCCCACCTTCTACCACAAGCTTGAAGTGTGGAGGACAAAGCCATATGTTGTTATGCGCCGTCAAGATGGAACTGACTTATATCGATTTTAATAGGGCTTTTCAAGATAAGATATTTCAGGAGTGGTTTTAGCCGTTCCATTCCCCCAGCGAGCTTCCATGGCTGAGCAGGGATTTGAACCCAGGCCTCCCTTGTCCTAGTCCATCATTCTATCCACTACACCTCTACAAAGCCACATGAAACTATCCATCCATCCATCCATCCATCCATCCATCCATCCATCCATCCATCTATCTATCTATCTATCTATCTATCTATCTATCTATCTATCTATCTATCTATCTATCTATCTATCTATCTATCTATCTATCTATCTATCTATCTATCTATCTATCTATCTATCTATCTATCTATCTATCTATCTAATTTATATGCCGCCCACTCTACCCAAAGGTGTCTGGGCAGCTTACAACAATTAAAATACAATTAAAATACAATACGATGGCATTTCGCTAGGAAATTCGCAAATAAGTTTGTATTCTATCACACCACCTCTCATTGACTGTTTGCTGTTGTTATGCACAGTGGACCCTCAACTTATGGAATTAATCCGTATTGGAATGGTGGCTGCAGGTCGAAAAGTCTGTAGGTCGAGACCTACAATGCATTGAAAACCGACTAATCCGTAACTGGCCGTTTTTGTTCCATTTTGGTTTTTTTCCCGGTCTGTAGGTCGATTCCCCAGCTGCAAGTCGAACCTAAATTTTGCAGCCAGAAAAGTCTGTAACTCGAAAAGTCTGTAAGTGGAGCCGTCTGTAAGTCGAGGGTCCACTGTACTGTCAAGTCACATTTCCCTGCTGGCAACCCAAGGAATTAGTAACCTTCTACAGGTCCTGTCATTTTGTAGCCTTGAGTTCTGCAAACTCAAGGCTGTTGGTTCCTTTATGAAGTCAGTTTCACATCAGGTTTGATTTCCCTCTTTTCCTGCTGCCTCCATATTTCTCCAGCATTATTCCCCTTTCCATTGAGTCTAGTCTTCTCATGATGTGTCCAAAATATGGTAATCCGAGCATAGTCATTCGAGAGAGAGTTTGGACTTGATTTGCTATACCCCTCGCTTATTTGCCTTCCTGCCAGCCTACAAGGGAGGCTCTCTTCCAATACAACATCTAAAATGAATAAAATTATTTCCTGTCCATTTTCTTCACTACCCAGTTCATATCTGTGCATCATAATTCCAATGGAATACCAGTGGTGGCGCTGCAGGCTAAACCGCAGAAGCCTGTGCTGCAGGGTCAGAAGACCAAGCAGTCGTAAGATCGAATCCACGCAACGGAGTGAGCGCTTGTCGCTTGTCCCAGCTCCCGCCAACCTAGCGGTTCGAAAGCGTGTAAATGCGAGTAGATAAATAGGGACCACCTCAGTGCGAAGGTAACAGCGTTCCGTGTCTAAGTCGCACTGGCCACGTGACCACAGAAGATTGTCTTCGGAGAAACGCTGGCTCTATGGCTTGGAAACGGGGATGAGCACCGCCCCCTAGAGTCGAACACGACTGGACAAAAATTGTCGAGGGGAACCTTTACCTTTACCAGTTGTAAAAACACCTGCTCTTTACCCATGGCTGTTTTTTCTCCTGTCCCCACAGAGCTGTGTTGACTCTCTGAGGGAAAGAGTAAGAAATATTCCATATCTGCTTTTTGCAAATCAGACCAATGATGGACAATCGACACATTTTCCTCCACGAACGCACGAGAAAGAAAGAACCTCTTTGTGTTTTGCTTTGATTTGGAGAAGGGCTCCCCCCTCCCCCCACCTGTCTGCCTCTGCTAAGAAATTAGCTATATCAGCTTGCCTTCAATCATTCTAGAAACCATCATTCAGCTATTGAAAGGCCCTTTTCCCGCCATATTTTTCTCTCCTTTCCCCCTTTTTTATTGATTTCCACCCCTTAAGACTTTAATTTGCTCTTCTCCACTTGCCACAGATGAGAGAAGAAATTCTGCAGTTCACATAGAGATAACATCCTACCCAAGAATGGGTCATTCACATCTCGTATAAGAATACATGTTTCTGCCAATGCCTACTCTTTTTCTGCTTTTTCGGGCCTCTTTTTGGTCTATTTTATATATATATATATGCTCTTTCTTCATATTTGGCTCTCAAATCTTGCCTCAGTTTTGATTCTTCACGCTGTGCTATCTGAAATGTACCAATAATTGCTGCTTCATAAAATCCAGTTTGAGCTCTTTCTTCTCTTTATTTTTCCTCCCATTTTCTCCGCTTCTTTTTTCAGGGCTGCAGACTGAAGTGGCAAATGAATGGCGATGTTTTAAAAATACTACGTTTGTCATTTTTAGCTCTTGGATGATAAAACCACGGCTCAGAATTGTTTCCCGCTTGGTGTTGTAGCTTCGAATGTTTACAGGATCAGCGCAGAAATTCCCCGTAGTTAAGGCTTAAAAATATGTAGGGTGGACATATATCCTTAAAATGCAGAGTGTACATGTTCTCAGGAACTGCGGCCAGTCAAAATCTCCTAGCATGGCAGGTGTCCCTGGCTATTTGGGGAATGAGCAGTTTTGCCAAAAAGGGGCCATTGATGGTCAAAGATATACAGTCCAATCCCTAGCTTCCAAATTAAGAAGCTTTATTAAGATTAAGGATAAGGGGGAAATGAGATACATATCATGGGGAAGGAGGGAGAAATTTTCCTCTCCTGAACTGACTAGACTAGCCTCTCTCAAAGAGAATTCTAAAATATACAGCTCTGTAACATTTTTGACTCTGTTTTCATGGGGCTGATGAATATACTTGAGGGCGGAAAATACACCATCACAATACACTGAGGGAAATGTAGTTTCTGTGGGTTAGCTGCAAATAGAGTGGTGCCTCGCAAAACAAATGCCTCGCAGCACGAAAAACTCACTAGATGAATGGGTCTGGCTAGGGTTTTGGTGCCTCGCAAGACGAATGTTCCTATGGCCCTGCTTCGCAAGACGAATGTCTTTTTACCTGCTTTTTGCCTGCTGAGCAAGCCCCGGGAAGCTTCTGAAAGCGGCGCTTTGCCGTGGGGGGGGCAGGGCAGGCCCCCCTCAACCCCCCCCCACAGCAAAGCGCCGCTTTCAGAGGCTTCCCCGGGGGCAGGAGGAAAGCACCATTTTTTAATTTCCAGATCTTTTTCCCTGCCTTTTTCGGTGATGGGCAAGCCCAGGGAAGCCTCTAAGCTGTGAGGCAGAGAGGGGGGTGGGAGCAGAGAAGAGCACAAAATGGATGCCGCCTCCCTGCTGGGTGCCAGCTCTCAGCTGTTTGGCGATTTCTCTGGCTTTTCAGGGGCTACCAAGGCACTGTGAGGAGCCGGGCTCTGTCTACATTATCTGGTAAGTGACTTTATTTTAATTTTTTTTTGTTTTGTTTCTTACCTTTTTTCCCCCATAGGAACACAATAATTAAATTTCAATGCATTCCTATGGGAAAACACGCTTCACAAGATGAAATTTTTGGTAGATGGCATTAACCCTGGAACAGATTAATTTCGTCTTGCGAGGCACCACTGTAATGTAACTCCACTTCGAACACACACCCAAGTTACAATACTCTTTTCTTTGTTTTAATTCAGCATATTGATACATGTGGTGGGAGATAATATAGTGTAGGTGGATGGATGTGCACACTGTTCCTGTGAGTGTGTCAGGAGCTGGGTGTGAGGTCACATGACAGGAACAACTCCCACCCTTTCTAAATAAATTTTTGAAAGTCTTCCTGTGCATGTGTAGTTGTATGTTTTAAATCAATTTATATGGGTATGTTTATATTGTTATAATTTTGTCATTTTTTGTGTGTAAAACGCCCAGAGCAGTGGGTCGCTAAGTCAGGCAGTGTAAAATTTCCATCCATCCATCCATCCATCCATCCATCCATCCATCCATCCATCCATCCATCCATCCATCCATCCATAAACAGATAAATAAATGGATATTCAACCACTACATATGTCCCTTTGCCCCCATGTCTGTGTACATTAAAATATGCTTATAATAAATAATACTACATTTAAATGAGGACATCACCTCCTTTCTGAACTAATCTTTTAAAAGTTTTTAGCACCGTCTACCCCCACCTATAAATTGACATTCTAAAATGTGTGTGTGTGTGTTTAGTCGTTTAGTCGTGTCCGACTCTTCGTGACCCCATGGACCAGAGCACGCCAGGCCCTCCTGTCTTCTACTGCCTCCCGGAGTTGTGTCAGGTTCATGTTGGTTGCTTCGCAGACACTGTCCAGCCATCTCATCCTCGGTCGTCCCCTTCTCCTCTTGCCATCACACCTTCCTAACATCAAGGTTTTTTCCAAGGACTCTTTTCTTCTCATGAGATGGCCAAAGTACTGGAGCCTCAGCTTCAGGATCTGTCCTTCCAGTGAGCACTCAGGGTTGATTTCCTTTAGTATTGATAGGTTTGTTCTCCTTGCAGTCCAGGGGATTCTCAAGAGCCTCCTCCAGCACCACAATTCAAAGGCATCAATTCTTCGGCGGTCTGCTTTCTTTATGGTCCAGCTCTCACTTCCATACATCACGACAGGAAAAACCATAGCTTTGACTATTCGGACTTTTGTCGGCAAGGTGATGTCTCTGCTTTTCAAGATGCTGTCAAGATTTGTCATCGCTTTCCTCCCAAGAAGAAGGCGTCTTTTAATTTCAGGGCTGCTGTCTCCATCTGCAGTGATCATGGAGCCCAGGAAGATAAAATTTGACACTGCCTCCATATCTTCCCCTTCTATTTCCCAGGAGGTGATGGGACCAGTGGCCATGATCTTAGTTTTTTTGATGTTGAGTTTCAGACTGTTTTTTGCACTCTCCTCTTTCACTCTCATTACAAGGTTCTTTAATTCCTCCTCACTTTCTGCCATCAGAGTGGTATCATCTGCATATCGGAGGTTGTTGATATTTCTTCCGGCAATCTTAATTCCGGCTTGGGTTTCTTCCAGTCCAGCCTTCCGCATGATGTATTCTGCATATAAGTTAAATAAGCTGGGGGACAATATACAGCCTTGACGTACTCCTTTCCCAATTTTGAACCACTCAGTTGTTCCATGACCAGTTCTAACTGTTGCTTCCTGTCCCACATATAGGTTTCTCAGGAGACAGATAAAGTGGTCAGGCACTCCCATTTCTTTAAGAACTTGCCATAGTTTGTTGTGGTCCACACAGTCAAAGGCTTTCGCATAGTCAATGAAGCAGAAGTAGATATTTTTCTGGAACTCTCTGGCTTTCTCCATAATCCAGCGCAAGTTAGCAATTTGGTCTCGAGTTCCTCTGCCTCTTCGGAATCCAGCTTGTACTTCTGGGAGTTCTCGGTCCACATACTGCTGAAGCCTACCTTGGAGGATTTTGAGCATAACCTTGCTAGCATGCGAAATGAGTGCAATTGTACGGTAGTTGGAGCATTCTTTGGCACTGCCTTTCTTTGGGATTGGGATGTAGACTGATCTTTTCCAATCCTCTGGCCACTGTTGAGTTTTCCAAACTTGCTGGCATATTGAATGTAGCACCTTAACAGCATCATCTTTCAAGATTTTAAATAGTTCAACTGGAATGCCATCACCTCCACTGGCCTTGTTGTTAGCCAGGCTTTCTAAGGCCCACTTGACTTCGCTCTCCAGGATGTCTGGTTCAAGGTCAGCAACTATATTATCTGGGTTGTCCGGGATATCCAAAACTTTCTGATATAATTCCTCTGTGTATTCTTGCCACCTCTTCTTGATGTCTTCTGCTTCTGTGAGGTCCCTCCCATTTTTGTCCTTTATCATGTTCATCTTTGCGCGAAATGTTCCTCTAATATCTCCAATTTTCCTGAACAGATCTCTGGTTTTTCCTTTTCTGTTATTTTCCTCTATTTCTTTGCATTGTTCATTTAAGAAGGCCCTCTTGTCTCTCCTTGCTATTCTTTGGAAGTCTGCATTCAATTTTCTGTAACTTTCCCTATCTCCCTTGCATTTAGTTTCCCTTCTCCTCTCTGCTGTTTCTAAGGCCTCGTTGGATAGCCACTTTGCTTTCTTGCATTTCCTTTTCTTTGGGATGGTTTTCGTTGCTGCCTCCTGGACAATGTTACGAGCCTCTATCCAAAGTTCTTCAGGCACTCTGTCCACCAAATCTAGTTCCTTAAATCTGTTCTTTACTTCCACTGTGTATTCATAAGGGATTTGGTTTAGATTATACCTGAGTGGCCCAGTGGTTTTTCCTACTCTCTTCAGTCTAAGCTTGAATTTTGCTATGAGAAGCTGATGATCAGAACCTCAGTCAGCTCCAGGTCTTGTTTTTGCTGACTGTATAGAGCTTCTCCATCTTTGGCTGCAGAGGATATAATCAATCTGATTTCGATATTGCCCATCTGGTGATTTCCATGTATAGAGTCGCCTCTTGTGTTGTTGGAAAAGAGTGTTTGTGATGATCAGGTTGTTCTCTTGACAAAACTCTATTAGCCTTTGTCCTGCTTCGTTCTGAACTCCAAGGCCAAACTTCCCTGTTGTTCCTTTTATCTCTTGGCTCCCTACTTTAGCATTCCAGTCCCCTAGAATGAGAAGAACATCTTTCTTTGGTGTCAGTTCTAGAAGGTGTTGTAAATCTTCATAGAATTGTTCAATTTCAGTCTCCTCAGCAATGCTGGTTGGTGCATAAACTTGGATTATTGTGATGTTGAACGGTCTGCCTTGGATTCGTATTGACATCATTCTATCATTTTTGAGATTGTATCCCATTACAGCTTTTCCCACTCTTTTGTTGACTATGAGGGCCACTCCATTCCTTCTACGGGATTCTTGCCCACAGTAGTAGATATGATAATCATCTGAGCTGAATTCGCCCATTCCTGTCCATTTTAGTTCACTGATGCCCAGGATGTCGATGTTTATTCTTGCCATCTCCTGTTTGACCACCTCCAGCTTCCCAAGGTTCATAGATCTTACATTCCAGGTTCCTATGCAGTATTTTTCTTTACAGCATTGGACTTTCCTTTCACTTCCAGGCACGTCCACAGCTGAGCGTCCTTTCGGCTTTGGCCCAACCACTTCATTAGCTCTGGAGCTACTTGTACTTGTCCTCCGCTCTTCCTCAGTAGCATGTTGGACGCCTTCCGACCTGAGGGGCCCATCTTCCAGCGTCATATCTTTTAGCCTTTTGTTTCTGATCATGGGGCGTTCTTGGCAAAGATACTGGAGTGGCTTGCCATTTCCTACTCCAGGTGGATTGCGTTTAGTCAGAACTCTCCACTATGTCCTGTCCGTCTTGGGTGTCCCTGCACGGCATAGCCCATAGCTTCTCTGAGTTACTCAAGCCCCTTCGCCACGACAAGGCAGAGTAAAACTTTCTGACTGTTTTCATGGGGCTGGTGAAAGCATTCTGGATTTGTGATTGGGCTCATTTAAATTTTGTGGCAGTTCCTCTCTTTTGGCAGGAAATAAAGAAGGAGACTTGTCAGTCATGTTCAAAACTTCGCTTTTATTAATCTCTGGCTTTTCAACAATTATCTCAACTGGGTCAAAACATGACCAGTTGGGTAACGGGCCATAACTGGAAGATGCCAACTCTCGCTGGAAGTCCGGATAGCTCATTGGGGTGCTGCTGGGCCAAAGCATTCGTGGTTGGTGGGGTTCCGTAGAGGGGCGCTCCTCACTGCACAGATGATGCCACAGCATGGATGTCTCGCCCAGTCTCCTTCCTTAGGTGCTTTGTTGAATCTGGCCTTATTACTCTTTTGTCTCTCCCTTGTCCCTGCAGGAAGACGATGACCATCCACTCCTGTGTCTCATATATCGTCTCTCCCTCTCTCTTTGGCTCCAGATCTGGTAATAACCATCTGACTTTCAGGTTCAGAAAGTCTTTCAGGAGTCTCGTAATCTGTCTCCAGTCTGTCTCGCTCTTCCTTCTTTCTTTCTCCCTCGTCCTCAAACCTGCTAACAAACCTTCTCTCTCCCTGGACATTTATACTCTCCTCCCACACTGACATCTTTAGCTCCTCCCCTTTCCCTTTCTCTCCTTCTTCCACTAAGCAGACTTCTACCTTCCCCTTCATCTCTTCTATCTTTCCTATTAAGGTTTCTTTCCCCTTTGACGCCTCCACTCTACAACACTCTCTTTCCTCTTTAACTGCTTCTACTGTTGAGGACGGCTCACTTTCTTTCAGCTTTCCTTCACAGGATTTAAGTGTGAAATTTATAGGAACTCCCAAAGATGCTGAACCCTATCCCTAAAAGAAGGTTGTCCTTCAGAGAGTTCTTATAAAGTTCAGACTAAAAGCACAGAGTGAAATCCATATCCTTGCAAAACCAGCTTCCACTGTGCAGAAGGGGTTGTACATCATATTCTCAGATGAAAAGTGAAAAAAGGATGCCTTGCTTCATAACGAATATACTCCTTTTTTATCCTTGTAGAACCAGGGAAGAAGGCTGCTGGGGAAGGAAAATCTTCCCGTCAGGTGTATCTGGGGACACTTGAAGTTTGGGTAAAGAGTATCAGGAAAGAAATCTCATTAATACTTTTCTAGATTAGGAAAGATCTTTTCTGGATAGATTTCCTCTTTATTCCTGATTGACAAGAGCCATAATGAGAATTTCTAACACATACAGTATGTCTAAGAAATGCTTGAGACACAACAAGGCAGTTACTCTGGAATGGAAAATTGATGGTGGCTCATGACATCTTGCTGCCAAGACGGAGGACAAAATGGCATACTCTTATTTCAGGTATAAAAGTGGACTGGTAGTTCAATCTTACTTCAACACTGGCAACAGTGAATCAACCTTGAGCCGGCTACGTGGGATTGAACCCCGGGTCGTGAGCACAGTTTTGACTGCAGTACAGCAGTTTAACCACTGCGCCACGAGGCTCTATTGAGAATGTGCAGGTTAAGCCTAGTGGTCATTTGATGTAGGAGGAGCCCAGCATAATTTGCTTTCCTATTTTTAGATTGCCAATTACTGCAAATGGAAGTCCATTTAGGCCAGGTGTAGGAGGGTATGCTTTTTGTTGAGCGTATAGGGCTTTATCGTTAGCCCTATATGAGCATTGAAGTACCCTCCCAGAATCACAATTGTGTTGGGATATGTGTTGCAGCTCTGCTACATGGGCTTCAAATTCTGTCCATATTGCCAGAAGTAGTATAAGGGACTAGCCTTCATCAAATTGGTTTTTGACGGGTGCCATGCCCCTTTAAGGCAGGACTTCTGGGTCAAGAATCGACCCTGGCCCCTTCTGGGGGAAGGGGCGGGTTCAGGGGTGACATATAATATAATATATATTATATTATATCTAATATATACACCTTTACCATGCAATTTTTCAGTCCAAGACCTGGATCATAAAATTCAGGAAAAGGCACTCTCCATTTGATTGCTCTGCTGAGACCCAGCCCCATCCAACCAAGAAGCATGGATTAAAATGCTTAAAATGCAGAGCAAAAACGATCCGGGTTAAAATGAGCCTAGCACGGTGCCAAAACGGATCCAGTTTCATGATTTATGGTTGTTGTTTTTTTCCAGGAGAACGGTTTTGCCTCCAGGAAAAAATCTAAGGTCGTTGGTGTTTGAAGCTCACCCTCAGTGGAAGCTGCTCTCGTGGTGTCTCCCCCTACCCGTCTTCAAGATGCCCTTATGTCTGCCCCCTAAATGCAGCCACCTCACCTTTTGAGGTAGCTTCCTTTGCATCTTAACAACCTGCCTTTGTGAAAACAGAAGTTTCCCGGTCATAGGAACGAGAATCCTGCCGTTCCAGATTAACCTTCGCTATGGGGAAACATCGCTATACAGAATGGAAAAGCCCATTGGAACGGGCGTTCCAAATGGGCCCAAAACTCACCGTTCTGCGATGCTTCCCCATAGCGGTAGCCATTTTCGTGCCCTCGAGGGCAGGGCGTGAAAACGCTGCACATGGCCATTTTGGGTCTTCCGGTGGCCATTTTGGAACCGCCTATCAGCTGATTTTAAAAAACGCTATGCAAAGATCATCGCTAAGCGATTTTTGCCCATTGGAACTGTCGGTATGCCTTCGCATTAGCGATCCCAAAAAACGAATCGCTATGCGAATTCGTCGTTATACGGTGCGCTCGTTAAGCGAGGCACCACTGTATACCATTCCCTGTTAAAATAGTGTTTGCTATCATTCATATTTTTCAGCATCCTCGGTTTATGGGATCCTATTCCCCACAGATACAGGGATCCTTCTGTATTTTCTTTTCCAGAGAGCCTGGTCTTCTCATGACGTCCTCAAACTATGATGGCCTCCTAACCTTTAGAGCACAGGTATTTCCAAAAGGGCCCCAACACAGCAAAGAACTCACTCAGAGGAAGTAGTTCTTTAAAAATAAATGTCTGGTACATAAGGATTAATAGCAGTCAAATACATGTATGAGATCCGTGCAGAACAATGTGAAGCCAACGGAGAAATGGTGCCACATTTGTTATGCCCCAGATTTTAATACAACCTGCTACCGCTGTTTTGCAACACTACGGCTTTTCTAACTCTGGCGATCTGAAGCCAGAAAACCCTTGAAGCACTGCAGCCAGGCTAGCCGGGAGACACATGTGTAGAGAGGGAGGGAGCATCACTAAAACCACAGAAGGATCCGTGGTGCTGCACACCTGAGACACAGCCCTCCGACTCCCCCTGATCCACACCAAAGCAAGACATGCCTCAGCTCTGGGCCTGCTTTCTAGGGAGCAGGATCGGTGCAGGTCTTCTTCACAGTCATTGCACAGGGCACCCAATGGCCGCCAAAGCAGGAAGGTGCCCAACAGGTAAGGAGCCTCCCTGCAGGGATCCAGAGGGAATCCAAGCAGTTTATCTGGTGGGCTGCCAGGAAGACAGCAGATCTGCCCAAAATATCACTAGTTGCCCAGGCAGATGCAGAGTCCGCTTGGTCCGGAGGTGCACAGTTACGGCAGTTTGTCCTTTATCTTGTGCTAAAATGTAATCCCATCGTAATGACAGGGCTGAGGGAGTTCCTTTTATGGCCAGAGATCATCCACAAGCTTCCACAAATTCCGGCTCTCCCCGCTCAGCCCTACGGGTCCTCCTGCCACCTATCCTCAGGCCTTCGATCTCTGAGGTTTAAAAAATAACTTTAAAAATCTGCCTTCCAAACAAAGTTTTATGCGATCACTGGGAGAGCTATCTTTCTGCGCAGAGGCTTCCTGACGCAGAAAGAGGGAGGGAGGGAAGAAGAGAGCCTCATAGCGAGTTGTAGCCACAACGACAGCCTCGTTCTAAATGAATTTGCCCAGTCCTGGAAGGAGGAAGATCTGCTTTTCCATGATACTGCAGAATGCAATAATAACAAAACGAACACACACACACACACACACACACACACACACACAGAGAGAGAGAGAGAGAGAGAGAGAGAGAGAGAGAGAGAGATTGTTTTATTCTTCATTCTAGTGGCTATTTTCACTCTGCAGCAGAACTGGCTGGCTGGGAAAGGAGGAAAGGGTTGCTGTGCCTGGGAAGAGATAGCTGGGAGGTGCTGGGAGCCAAAGAAGAAAGTTGCCTTTGCGGCGCTGGGAGTCCATCAGGAGGAAGCTCAAGGAAAGTCTTAGGCTTCCAGCTCTGAGCTGGTGACGATGGGGGAGAGGTTGGCCAACCTCTCCATTCACGGGTTCTTTCCAAAGGCCACTTTGAGTCCGTGTCACCCCTTTCCTTGACACCTCAGGGTCCAGGCCGGAGACCAGCGGGCAGGTCTTGGGGACGCCCCAGAGGTGGGGACACTGGGGACTGTCGTGCCCCGGCAAAGCCCTTCTGGCTGAGCCAGGTGGGAAAAGAAGGCCCGGGGAAGCAGACGCACCCAAACCTTCACTTCCTCCTCCTACTGCTGTATTTTTAAAAATGTTTTTAGCCCTTTAAGCCTGTCTAACATTAATTAACTGGCTTGTGAGAGACATCCCAGAATCCACAATTTAAAAATTCCTAGGCCTCAGCGTCTTTTGAGGCTCCTTGGTCACATTAAAAATTGGCTTTTTATTGAAATCTAGTATGAAAAGCACCCTTTGCCGCTGTCTTCTCTTACAGCCAACCTATGCACTTAGATAAGCTGGTTCACAATTCTAGCCTCAACTAATCTAGGAATCTTGGGGGGGCAGTAATTCTGTCTTTTCCCTCTCCCCCCCCCATCATAACAAAAACATGCTGATCACCCTATCTCCTGAAAAAAGACAAAAGCTGTTCCCACAGCTATAAATACTCCGCTATCCAACAAACAGCAACAGAGCATGTACGGAGTTCCTCCTCCAGTTCTCTGAAGATGCCGGCCACAGAGACTGGTGAAACTTCAGGAAGAACAACCTTCAGAAAACGGCCAAAGAGCCTGAAAAACCCACAACAACCACCAGTAATTCTGTCTTTTCCCTCTCTCAACCTGCCCTGCAAGAGGGTTGTGACAATAAAAAGGAACAAAAGAGCCAGCCACATCACTGTTTGCAAACTCCAGTGACCATCTGTGACAAGATTAATTTTTGGCTAAATAAGAAGGGTGGAAAAATAAGCTTTCACCAGCCTTTAAAAAGGCCAACTTGGTTCTATCATAGTTGCTAGAAGCCTGTCCATGTAATGCTGCACATTCCTCCAGGCCAGGAGGCTCTAATAATGTCATATATGAAGAAAATTTAAAAAGTGTTTCTAAAAGGAAAATGTTATGTATGCCCCCTGCAAGCCCATGACCTCCCTTTAGGAAAGCAATCAGAGTTATTAATAAATATTAAAGAGTCTTATGTCAGGTTCCTACTGATCTTTCTGAAATTTGTAGGTCTTTCTTATAAATATAGTAAAAGGGTTATTTTTACTCACATTATTGATAATTAATAAACAGGAGCTGCCAAGGCAATTCTGACTTAAAGTGATCCTCCTCAGGTTTTCTGTGTATGAAGTACAAAATACTCAGAAATGACACCCCAGGTCTTTCCTATGTTGTAGCTCTGGCACTGTATAGCTTACCCCAATCTGTGCGGATGACAGGACATTTAACCCTGTCCCTCTAGGCTCATTTTTATAATTTCAGGTTGGTTTAGAATATTGATGCTTACATATGTATGCCTCTGAAGTCCATAAGACATAAGGAACCCCCCTGTTGTTAGTTCTGTTACTAAAAGAATAATGGAATCACTAAAATATCTGGTTCCTAGGTTCTCTGTACCAAAAGCCTGCCTATCCCACTGCAATGGCAACACAGGTTTTATAATTACAAAACAACAAAAACAGAGAAATGTATTGTTCCTACAACTTGAAATGACTGCTGTCTCCTCCTACAGTCCAAAGTTACAGTGTTTTTATTCAAACTTTATACCCTGGTTTTCCATGGAATCAAAATAATGTCAAAATGTTTTTCAAAACTCCCTGGAAAAGACCCTGATGTTGGGAAAGTGTGAAGGCAGAAGGAGAAGGGGACGACAGGGGATGAGATGGTTGGACAGTGTCATCAAAGCTACCAACATGAATTTGACCCAACTCCAGGAGGCAGTGGAGGACAGGAGGGCCTGGCGTGCTATGATCCATGGGGTCACGAAGAATCGGACACAACTAAACGACTAAACAACAACAACATCTTCTGGATAAACATGCTGTGGTGTTCGCCCTTGTGGCCCCTGTTTTATTTCGTCCTCACAAAGGCTCACGCTCCTTCCTTCTCTTCACACTGCCACCAGATGTTATTTCTTTAACATCAATTAAGTACTGGACACTTATGCTTCCAAACACAATCAGTTTATTGAGCAGGGTGGGGTTAATAATCAGTTGAAATTTCAGTATAAATCATAGGAAGCAGATCACATATATTAAACAAGGTTTGGTTCATTCAAATAACTTCTTTCAACTCTCTCTATCTATCTCTGACCCTCCAGATCCGAAGAAGTCCCAAACATCTGAAAGGTAAAGGTTCCTTGACTCTGTCCCTGAAAGAAAAATATTAATGAAAACAGGGCATGATGTTTAAGATAGCACTCTGATTGTAGCCAACAAAAGGCCAGAAATTCACCCAACAGATCTTTCTTTTTTTTCCTCACTGGTACGTTTTTGACACCTGTGCTTAACATCTGATGAGGAAACCGTTAGCAACTGCTACCTTTGCCAAAAGAAACAGATGAGAGTTCAGAGATTGTGTTTGTTCTTTGCTATCAAGCTACTGCATGCTCCACTTAGGTAAAAGTGACAGCCATCTTGCGTTGAAAAACAGGATTTTAAATGTATGGTTCTCTTTGTCTTCAGTGGGTGTATGCGTCAGCTTGGATATGTTTTATTAAAATTTGCTGATTCACGCAAGCACTGCCAAATGACTGCATGGGGTGGAGATGCTTCCCCCCCAAATCACTGTCTAATTATCTAGGTTACCTTCTGTTCCTCTGGTATCTTGACACTGTGTTAGTGTTAGGGAAAGGAGGCTTTGAGTTATTGTTGCCTCAAATAATACATTAAAGACTGGTAAAGTAAGGTGGTGACTGAGATTGTACCACAGCAACCATTTACCTGGGCTACATTCTGAGTAGACACATATAGCTGGAAACTCTCCCACAGGTCACAAGTGTAATAAATATGTAATAAACATTTGGAAGCTTACTGCCTGTGATACTGGGGTTCACATGGAACTATCATCAACAGCTTTATCCACCATGAAGTTTGTATCACTCCATGTTGTAGCATGAAATTCCATAGATTAACCATGTGCAGTGTGGAGAAGCTATCTTTCGTTCTTTCTTTCTTTCTTTCTTTCTTTCTTTCTTTCTTTCTTTCTTTCTTTCTTTCTTTCTTTCTTTCTTTCTTTCTTTCTTTCTTTCTTATCTTCATTCAATGAACCTGCTAGGTTCTAGTACCACCAAAAAAGGAGAAAAAAGTTTATCTGCTTCTACCACCATTTTATTTCAGCGGTATCATACTGTCCCTTATTTTCTTTTGTCTAAGCTGAAAAAACTCTGAAATATGGCCATCTTTCTCCACAGGGAAATTGTTCTACTGTCTGCATCCTTTTGATTGGCCAGTGTTCATCTGAGTTACCACATAATGAATGAACCAGTTTACATTGCATAATTTGTTTGTTTGTTTCTTTGTTTGTTTTATATGCCGCCTTATACCACATATACCAAGATCCAGGTCTATAGAGCCTATGTCCTGAGTACACTTCTGTACTGCAATGTGTCCTGGACCCTTTGTGCACGGCAGGAGAGGAAGCTAAACACCTTCCATGTGCGTTGTCTCCGACGCAGTTTTGGTATCACCTAATAGGACAAAGTTCCAAACAGAGTAGTCTTAGAATGAGCTGGAATTTTTAGCATGTATACATTACTGAAACAGCGACGTTTATGTTGGCTTGGGCATGTCGGGAGAATGGCTGATGGTCGGATTCCAAAAGATCTCTTGTATGGAGAATTAGTGCAGGGAAATCGCTCCAGAGGGAGACCACAGCTGCGATACAAGGAGATCTGCAAGCAGGATCTGAAGGCCTTAGGAATGGACCTCAACAGATGGGAAACCCTGACATCTGACCATTCAGCCTGGAAGCAGGCGGTGCGTCATGGCCTCTCCCAATTTGAAGAGACCCTTGTCCAGCAGGCTGAGGCAAAGAGGCAGTCCCGAAACCAGCCAAATCAGGGAGCTGGACAGGGGACAGATTGTATTTGTCTTCAGTGTGGAAGGAATTGTCACTCTCGGATTGGCCTTCTCAGCCACACTAGAGACCTCTATTCAGAGTATTTTACTATAGTCTCTCGAGACTGAAAGATCCTGTGACAACCCCAGACCTACTGGGATATGCCACAGTCTAACTAAGCTGCCACCAACCATTCCCTGTAAGAAGTCACACGGACCAGGGATGGATTTTTAACAAACAAAGGAATAAGGTTTATTTAAATAACACACAGGGAAAATAAAATGATCAAGTGAATAAGATACAGTAACGTGGCTTAGTCTCAATCATACATACACCAGTTTGGTTCACACAGAACACCTTTAAATAAAGCACAGACCCTGAACCTATCAGTTCTGGCTACCCATACAGACACCTGAACCTATCAGGTTGGTACTGACTGACACACAGTAGTACCCTGTCTGACACACAGACTGCCACACCAGCTTCTTCTTCCCAGCTTCTCCTCCCAGCTTCTCCTCTTCTCCACACAAGCTCCACATATATATACAGTACAGCCCCTCCTCCTGATGTCCCGCCTTCCACTCCCCATAGGATGGAACTTTCCCTCCAAACCCATGACAGACAGGTAACATCAGTGCTGTATGTAACACCTCCCCTCTTTATAAGTTGTTTTGTAGGGGGAAAGCTAAAGTGCTTTTCTCCAAAAAACAACCTGGATCCAAAACATACAAAAACATTTATACATTAACATACAATACCATACTTACTTTAGGATAAACATATCAATTAGGCATTTAAACATTACCATTTACAATACATCAAGTTACCTTTATTCATACAAACCAAGCATGTTTAATAACCAAGTACATTTAACTTTTTGGTCACCAACATATATACATAGTCCATGTTTCTTTCGCCGTCTTCATTCTTCGGGTCTTCTTGACAAGGCGTCAGCAACACAGTTCACTGACCCTCTGACCACCTTCACTTCAAAGTCATAGTCTTGCAGGTTTAAAGCCCACCTCATAAGTTTACTATTGTGGGTTTTCATTGTCTTTAACCATTGCAGTGGTGAATGGTCAGTGCACAGAATAAAATGTCTTCCCCAGATGTAAGGCTTGGCCTTCTGGATCGCGTAGACTATGGCCAGGCACTCCTTTTCCACGGTTGCCAAATGTCTCTCACCTTTCTGGAGTTTCCTACTCAGGTAGGACACTGGATGCTGGTCACCATTTTCATCCTCCTGGCAAAGAACTGCTCCTACCCCGCTGTTAGAAGCATCTGTGTATATGATGAACTCCCGGTCGAAGTCTGGAGCACGCAGCACTGGATAGTTGATGAGGGCCTCCTTCAACCTCTGGAACGCGTCCTCACAGTCGCTGGTCCACGGGATGCGGTCATCAGCCTTCTTCCGCGTCAGATCGGTCAGCGGCGTCGCCATCTCGTTAAACCTCGGGATGAACTTTCTGTAGTAGCCCACCAACCCAAGAAATGATTTGACTTTTTTCTTGGTGTTGGGTCTGGGCCAATCACGAACGGCTTCTATCTTGGCCTCTAGGGGTTTTATCACTCCTCCCCCTACTATGTGACCCAAGTATTTTATTTCTGGGCTACCCAGCTGCAGTTTGTTCTCTTTGCAGGGCCTAGGCCAAAGCACTTCCTCCCCTGGGTTAAAGTGCCTCTCTCTGGCTTTCTGGTTATCCCAAGCTTTCTTTCTGACCTTTTGAGCTTGCAGGGTCTCTGCTGCTAGCTCTAGGTTTCTCTTTAGGTCATTCCTTAAAGAGTCTATATATGTCACAACGTCTTGTGGGTCATCCTGGGTGATCTGCTCCCAATTTTGTTTGATCAAATCGAGTGGCCCTTTCACCCTTCTCCCAAACAAAAGTTCAAACGGACTGAACCCGGTACTGGCTTGTGGCACTGATCGATAAGCAAACAAAAGGGATTGCAGCTTCTGGTCCCAATTGTTTGGATTCTCTGCCAAGTAAGCCCTAATCATGCGCATCAGAGTCCCATTGAACTTCTCCGTTAACCCATTACTTTCAGGGTGATAGGCAGTGGTTTCCTTGTGCTTAATTCCACAGATTTGCCATAACCGTTTCATGAGCTTCGATGTAAACGACGCGCCCAAATCTGTGATTATTTCTGAGGCAAATCCCATCCTGGACATATACCCCACCAAGGCATCTGCCACTGTGTTAGTTTCAATGTTAGTCAAGGGAATGGCTTCAGGGTACCTTGTGGCATGGTCCACAATGGTGAGAATGAACCTGTTCCCCCTCTTTGTGGCCTTGGGCAAAGGTCCCACAATATCCACCCCTATACATTTGAACGGAGTGTCAATCACAGGCAAAGGGCACAACTTTGCTTTGGTCCTGTCACGGTTATTCCCCTGCCTCTGACACACATCACATTGTTTACAGAACTCCTTGATCTGCTTCCGTATTTCAGGCCAGTAAAAATTCTGTGTGATTCTCTGCTGGGTTTTGTTCACCCCTAAGTGCGCAGCAAACATGTCAGAGTGCCCCCTTTGTAAGATCATGGGGCGATACTTTTCAGGTACCACCAGCTGACTTCTGATCCCATCTCCCCCTTTTGAGATATTCCTCAGGGTCTCTCTATATAAAATTCCCTTTTTCTCTCGAAATCTCACTGGGGTTTCAGGTGTTAGCTGGGCGTCTGTCACCTGTTCAGAACACTTTTGGAGAGTGGCGTCTGCCTTTTGCTCTTGGCCAAATCGGCTGTCTGTGGTTAAGGTTTCCACCACAGCTTCGGAACTCCCCTCTGCTTCCGTCTCGGGCTCATCCGTACCCCCCTGAACTGTTCCTGTGGTAGCTTGTGAGCGTGTAATCACTAGCACCCGTTTCACATGTTCAGCCAGGTCATTTCCCACAAGCACGGCTGCTGGCAGAGTCGATGAAATCGCTAGCCGCCAAACTCCCCTCCAGCCTTGAAAGCTTACAGGTACCTCAGCTACTGGCAGTGAGATCACCTGTCCCTCAATCCCTGCCACCTTTAGGCTCTCATTCGGGATTATATACTCCCTAGGAATAATATCTGGATGGCACAGGGTCACCTGGGAACAAGTATCCCTTAGCCCCCTATACTGACGGTCAAGTATTCCTACGTCCACCCCTGCGGTTTCAAACAACTGCGAATCTGTTCTCACTAGCAAGCAGCGCTTGACCTCCACAAGAGGACCATTTTCCTCAGCCTGATCAGCAGATGTAACTGTTCCAGATTGAGTAGCCATGGCAACAGGCTCCCTCAGTGACACGGAGCTTTGCTCTTTCTGGACACAGAACACAGCTTTTGGCTTGGTTCCACTCAAATCATGAGGCACATTTCCTTTTAGCTGCTTTAATTTCTCACACTCTGAGATTAGATGGCCCTTTCCTTGACAGAAATAACATTTTCTGCTGTATTTGGAGTCTTTCTCATCTAGTTTTGGTTTTCCCTCCAAAATCTGAGGTCTTTGTTTCATGTCTGAGGGCTTCCCTTCACCATGGGCCCCTCCCACTTGCTGGTTTTTCCCTGGTCCCTGAGAGTACTTGCTGTAGGTTTCTTTAGGTTTACCTATCGATTTCCCCTCACCTAAGGGCTTTCTTATTTGGGAAATAAAATCTGCGATCTCGGCCACTTCTGCCACCGATTTCGGTTTCCTTTCCCTCACATGGAACTTTAGTTCCCCATGCAGGACTGAATAAAATTGTTCCAGCGCTATCAGGTCTTTAAGCTGCTGGAAGGTCTCTGTCCCCTCCTGAGACAGCCATTTCTCTAGCAACCTCACCAGTTGGGCCCCCACTTGGGTAAAAGTCTGCTCTGGTTTCTTGGTGAGTGACCTGAATCTTTGCCTCAGCTGTTCCGCATTTATCCCATGTCTGGCAAACACCAGTTTTTTAAACTCTGCGAAATCTTTTAGCAGTTCCTCTGGCATCTCTGCATAGACTTCTGCCAGGCTGCCACTGATTAAAGATCGCATGATGGTCATCTTCTCAGTTTCCCTTACTGAGAAGTCCACAAACGCTCTTTCCACGAGGGAAAAGAACACCTCAGGGCAATCTCCCTTGTATACAGGGAATTTCTTCAGGTCAGTTTTAGACAATTGGCCCCCCTCAGAATCCCTATTGTTATTATTGTTCTGGTTCATCAGTTCCAATTTTCTTAACTCAAACGCCATCCTTTCTTTTTCCAGAGCAATTTTCTCTCTCTCCCATCTTTCTTCTCTTTCCATTCTCTCTATTTCAAATTGTCTTTGCTTCTCCCTTTCCTGCATTCTTTCTCTCTCTAATCTTTCCTCCATTTCCCTCACCCTCAGTTCATGCTGTTGGGCTAGGAGCATTTTCCTGAGTTCTGGGTTCTGCTCTCCCGTGCTGTCATCCTGCACTGAGCCAAATTCATCCTCAGAACCTTGGTCTACCTGGGGTTCCCTCACTTCACCCATTTCTGCCATTTGGCTTCGAGTCAAGGGCATAATCCCCCCCCAGAACAGGTTGCTTTCAAAAGTCAAGCCTCAAAATAAAGCGACCACTTTTTTCCTTTGCCTCAGGAACCAGCCTTCTATAGATTGCTGCTGTTCCTTCAGCACTAACTTGCAACTGTTGCCAGCCAGAGTCCACCCCCCTCTGCTAGGCATCTCAGCAGACAGGCTAGATCACTGCTACTTCACTCAGCTTTGCCTCAGCCTTTTTCCCGCCAAAACAGGTTGCCTCAGAGCTCCCTAACCTAGTCCCACCAATCTGAGGTTACACGTTCTTCCACTAGCCTACCTCCCCGTGAGGTAAGCCTAGAAGATTACCTACGCGCTCTCAGATTGTCCCTGACTAGACCCCCCTTGCTCTGGGCACACTTGCCAAGGCTTTGCTGGACCACTGGACAACTGGACCAGTCGTATCCCACCCGCTGGACACCAATCAATGTGACAACCCCAGACCTACTGGGATATGCCACAGTCTAACTAAGCTGCCACCAACCATTCCCTGTAAGAAGTCACACGGACCAGGGATGGATTTTTAACAAACAAAGGAATAAGGTTTATTTAAATAACACACAGGGAAAATAAAATGATCAAGTGAATAAGATACAGTAACGTGGCTTAGTCTCAATCATACATACACCAGTTTGGTTCACACAGAACACCTTTAAATAAAGCACAGACCCTGAACCTATCAGTTCTGGCTACCCATACAGACACCTGAACCTATCAGGTTGGTACTGACTGACACACAGTAGTACCCTGTCTGACACACAGACTCCCACACCAGCTTCTTCTTCCCAGCTTCTCCTCCCAGCTTCTCCTCTTCTCCACACAAGCTCCACATATATATACAGTACAGCCCCTCCTCCTGATGTCCCGCCTTCCACTCCCCATAGGATGGAACTTTCCCTCCAAACCCATGACAGACAGGTAACATCAGTGCTGTATGTAACAGATCCCTACATAGCATGCCGCCTTTCTCTTGATAAGGAGACCCATGGTGGCTCACAATATTAAAACGAATAGAATTAAAAACATAGTAAGTTAAACAGTAAAAAACCATTACACTATATGCAGATTAAAATGCAACTGAATAATTAAAAGCAAGTAAACATTAAAAACTATCTTTTAAAAAAAGGCATGTGATGGTTAAGTTATAGCTCATCAACCCACATCTATTCTGTTTCCTTTGTGTTCTTGACTCTTTTTTTGTTTTGTTTTGTTTTTTTTGACAAGGTAAGACACAATCTTTGCTCTTCTCAAAGGCATTGACTCGACAGGACTTGGAGAAGTTTCTGCTCCCAGAATCTGTCACTAAGTATGACTGAGAGCTGGCACAAGATACAGGAGGACTGCATAGACCCTACTGGGCACATATGTAATTAGTAGTTTTAGCAGCTGAGTCAAGTGGCATTGTCTCCCACCCACTCCATCCTGAGACATGGGTGTGAAACACACACACATCCATGGAAAAAGAGGAGGAGAACATGGTATTCCTGCCCTCCACTAAAACAAGAACATTTCTACTTTCCAGAAAAGGAAACTGAATAAGGCCAGAAGGTGTTGCTATTTATTTTCTTAACATTCATCAGGAGACTCGTCTCTAGATTTTGGTGCCCTGTGCATTATGTTGTAAAATCCCAGTTGCTCTACTTTCATTATAGCCAGACGACTGGGACAGCTGGTGTTCGGCCATCACCCTTTGCTCCAACACAACAATGCTCTCCATTCCAATCAAAGGGATGAGGGTAGTGAATGAAAACTCCTTCCAAATAACGGCAATACCAAGCGTCACAAATGCTAGGCTGGCATTGCACAATTGTGATGCACCATGTCTCCGGTCTCTCCAGAATACGTGGAGTTTTATAAAGCAATATCCTAGTTACAATTTACTTTGTAAAGGTTACAGACGTGGTACTTCGTGCTGAGCTAAGAATGACAGCCTGGAAAGAGAATGTAAGTGAATGTAATCCAAGTAACCCAGAGGAACTCCAAAAGCCTCCATCCTGTTACACAAATGGACTGTTACCAACAAACCCTGAATTTACAGTTCATCTAAGACTGGGTGAAAGACCCAATATGTCAAAGGTAAGCTACAGTTGTGAACCATCTCCATGTCACTGATGTCAGGAAAGGTGACACTGAAGACAAGCTCTCAGTATGGTGTGCATACAGAGTATTGGTTTCTCTGCCTTGATTGGCACCAAGCTTGTTCACACTTGTGCCTTACCCTTGAGAATAAGCAGGCTTGTTGAGTAAGAAGGGTTTCATTTATACACATTGGTTTTATGAGATCTCTGTATCAATTATTATTATCCAAGCTGGCTGGAGAGCCAACTGTGAGGCGTTCATTAAAAAACGATTCCTACCAGGGATTTATTCCCACTCATCTGATAAAATGACCTAACCCACCACTTGTTGAAGCTTTGCTGCCATGCACTAATTAGGGGGCGAACATCCCTTTCTCCTTCTGTGTGACTTTCATCCTCAAGCTCTTACCGAGGCAAAAGATCCCTGCGGAGTTTCTGTGGGAGGTTTGCCCGAATATCCTCCATGTTAGGGGCTGCATCAAGGTACGGTAGGCCAAATTCTAGTTTTGCCAACACAACAGACTATTGTTGAAGTCTTTGCCGCTCCGTGTAAGCTAACGAGCGGACTGGATTTTTGTTATGATTTTGCCAGGAGACCTGATCCAAGGGGAAATTATCCATTCATGTTCACATAAGCCAAAGCATCTATGACATAGAGGCTTTACTGTCACATTTAAAATCCAAACTAGGCATGGCGATGAACTACTGGTTGTGTAGTTTGTGCCAGTTTGTGTGCTGGCCCCACAGATGTTCTGCAGTTCAGAGCCCCACTCCCTCTGGTGGGCACCCACTCAGAGGCAGTGGCCAAAATCGGGGGGGGGGGTAGGGAAGCTGGGGCACTGACTCTGATTGGGCACCCACCAGAGAAGGCAGGGTGCCAAACCACAAAACACCAGTGGGGCCAGTAAATGAACCAGCTCCAACTGCTAAACCCATCATGCCCATCTCTAATCGAAACTATGTCCACAACATTTTAGAGTCTCTAAAAGGTGGCATTAACATTTGGTGGGGTGGGAGGAGGAGGAGGAGGAAAGTGATGATTCAGTAGAAAAGCACATGTTCATCTATACCATGTCCTAGACCGCAGTGATCTGCGCCTTATTTGTTGTTGTCATTACATTGTTGTTGCCATCAAGTCACCTTCAACTAAGGGTGATCCTCTGAATAATAATATCCTATCAGCAGCAGCCCAGTCAGTTCTTGCAAACTCAGCCATATGGGTTGCTTTGTGGAGTCAATCCATCTCATATCTGGTCTTCCTCTTTTCCTGCTATCTTCAACTTTTCCCTGCATTTTTGTCCTTTCCAGCAAGTCATGTCTTCTCAGGATGTGCCCAAAACTCCATAGCCTAAACCACATGCCTTATCACCCTCCCTAGTAGACATCTGTAATTCTCTTGACATCAGTTGACCTTAAAACATGTTGGGAAGCTACAGCTATTGCAATTCTCTTGCCTAGAGTATATGCTGTAGAGACCATACACCACTAACTGTGGAGCAAGTAGATATGGACCCAGTTTGGTTCCAAGCTGAATTCAAAGTGAAAGGTCAACTTTCAAAATTCTGGATCATTTGAGATCAAGAGAGTTGGAAGGCTGCCTTTCAGGGAGCCACTTGGAATGCGATGCTCTGGTGCATGTCCAAATGCCCCGGGGGGGGGCAAAGGAGATACGTACAGCTTTTTCTAGAGTAGCACCTTGATTGTAGAACACCCTCCCCAGGGAATCTGCAACACAGATACATTTTTGAAAGGCAGGCAGACAGACAGGGAAGTGTCTGAGGAAGTGGACTTGTCCACGAAAGTTCACATTAAAACGTGGCAGTTAACGTGCCAGAACTCTTTGGTTTTCTTTATTTTTTTCTTTTGTTTTCGTTTTCGCTTGATATGCTAGCATGGCCTAAAACGGCTACCTCTTCTAAAACATGCCTCATATTGCTTTTCATATTTAAAAACAGTTTTTAAAGCTGATCTTTAGAGTATTCTTGATTTGTTTCAAAGTGTGTTGCCATTCAAATTTGATTTTTAAAATAAAAAATGGCTTTAAAACGGGGGGGGGGGGGGAAGAACCTCGTTGTTGTGCATTTCTCTGGGGTTTTCATGGGGTGAGAAAAGATCCAAGTTACACCGGTGCCGGGTTACACAAGAGTATTTTGCCCACTGAGTTATCTCCCTGGCTGTTAGCCTGTGGGACCGCTCTGGGTTTCTGTGTTGTCCCCATACTTTTCAGCATTTGTATGAAACCACAGGAAAGTGATTATCTGAAGACTTTGGTGAAGCAGTAAGGTGAGATGCATCTTTCCTTCTCTTGACCATCCCTGAATCGCAGGGAGACAGCAGAAGTCCCATGTGGATGGAGTTTGGGCATGTCCAGGCAAGTTGTGGCATGATCCAGAGATGCCAAAAATGTTGTAGGGCAGAGTGAGGAATCTGCTGATCTGGATGACGGCATGCTTTGGCCTGCGTGGGCTTATACTTGCTTGAGGAGTCAGAGAGACATTCTGACCTCTAAATTCAGCATTTAGAAGGACAATCAATGACGTTTGAGTGGAAAGGAAGATTTCCGACCAAGTTTAGTGGAAATGGGAAAGTTCTACTGCAAATAAAGAACCTTGCTTATGCTCGTGATTTGAATAGTTTTCCTGTTGACTCCAAATACAGGTAGCTATATGCGTTACAAAGGTCACTCATGCTCAGTTGTCATTATTGTTGTTATGTGCTGTCCAGACACCTCTGACTTACGGTGACCCCGTGAATGAGCCATCTCCAAAATCTCTTGTCCTCAATAGCCCTGCTCAGCTCTTGCAAACTCAAGCCTGTTGTCAACTTTAGCAAGTCAATCCATCTCTCGTTTGCTTTTCCTCTCTTCCTACTGTTTTCAGCCTTTCCCAAAATTATTGCCATCTCCAGAGAATCTTGCCTTCTCCTGATGTGCCCAAAGTAGGATAATCTCAGTTCTGTCATTTTTGCCTTCAGAAATCATAGAATCATAAAACCATAGAATAATTGAGTTGGAAGGGGCCAATGGGGAACCCTCCGCTTAATGCAAGCATCTTAATCACAATAAATCTGATAAACAGTTGTCCAATTTTCTCTTGAATGCTTCTAGCATTGGCGTGCTCAACAGCTTCTGGGGTAATTGGTTCCATTGTCATACTGTTCTAACCGTTAAGGAGTTTATTCACGAAGGCTTTCACGGCCAGGATCTAATGGTTGTTGTGGGTTTTTCGGGCTCTTTGGCCGTATTCTGAACCTTTAGAACACGGCCAAAGAGCCCGAAAAACCCACAACAACCAGTTAAGGAGTTTTTCCTGATATTCAGACAAAATGTCGCGTCCTGTAAGCTTGAGCTCATTATTATGTGTCCTGCACTCTGGGATGGTCGAGAACAGATCCTTCCCTTCCTCTGTATGACTACCTTTCAAGACTGAATTTTATCTAAGACTCATTGGTTCATCTGTCTGGCGGTGCAGCGAATCCTCATAGAATAGCTCTCATTCAGCTCTACATTCCAAATGAATTAGAGTATTTTTTTTTCCCTGTCAGCTTTCTTTACTGCCCAGCTTTCACACCTATACATGATTATCAGAAATAAAAGTATATGGATGATCATGGTCTGGGTCTCCATTGATACATCCATACCAGAGGTGGGATTCAGCAGGTTCTCACCTATTCTATAGAACCGCTTCCTAAATGTACTATTGGTTCTTAGAACCGTTTGTTGGCCTGAGATGAATGAAGGAGGAGGGGCCAGGTGACGAGCGATGAGTGAGGGGGAGGGGGCACAATTAACTGCCTCCCTTCCCACTCCACACTGAGCCGTCTGAGGTGGGATATGGGTGAGAGAGATAAAGCCCTGGAAACAGCAGAGGTGTCACTGGGGGAAAAGGGGGGAGGATGAGTCCTTGATGTCACTGGAGGAAAGCCCATGGCCTCGAGGCAGAGGGGTGTGTGTGATTGACAAGGCATGAGGGCAGGACACAGAGGGAAAAAGTTTTGGGGTGAGACCGCTTCAATCAAACAAACAACCGTCCTCGTTTTACTATGATTTTTTTCAAGTTAAAGGTACCACATAAGACTGTTGCTCTGCCTAGAAACAGTTTTTTTAAATCCCAGAGAATATCCAATGCATGAACCAGTGACAGTCTCACTGATCCACGCAAGCAAGGTATGCAATAGAAAAGTCACTCACACCACAAAGAGATGAAACCTCCAAGCCTCATTTAGAGTAACAAAGAACTCTTCCTCCTGCCCCAAAACTGACAATTTCAGGAGACAAATGGCACACAGAGATGGCCCACTCTGTTAGAAGGAGGAAGACAGCTATCAGTATTTTAACACTAGTAAGACTTACTATTCTTGAAGGCCATATATCCAGGGCCAAGAAAGGAAAACACATAAACATATCAATAGATAAGGGGAATTGAAACTCTTCTCTCCAGACATTCAGACGCATCTTGACCACAGGTCAACATGGGGGGTGGGTGGGGGCCGGAGGGACTCCGAGGGGGAGGGACCATCATAAGAAGGCAGCATTCTCCAGAAAAGACATACATGAGAGCATACTAATCAAGCATTTGCTGATATTGGCTGTTGTGGGTTTTTCGGGCTCTTTGGCAGTGTTCTGGACCGATTGAGGTGGTGGGGTTGAGGTGGAGTGGCAACAGATTGAAAAGAGGCCATACCTCCCAAGCCAGAAGGAAGCGGGGGAGGGGGAGAAGAACTCCTCAACAGGTGTGCAAAGGCAGCCTCCAGGTAACAACAAGCAGGGCTATCAGTCATTTCAGGAGCAGGAAAGGGGATGGAAGCAATTTTTACTGGTGAGCTATAGGGTGAAACAGGAGGTAAAGGGAAGGAGAGATGTGTCAGTTCTCTGTCAAACCTAGTCATAAGCACCCACTGTGAGGTGTGTGTTTGTGTGTGTGTGTTTGGCACATGCCCATGGTGAGGTTAACAGCAGCTGCATGCCCAAACAGATACACTTATCCAGATATCTTAATCATGTGAGAAGTAGTTGTGATGATAGGCAGTAGGGAGACCACTGTAGAAGAAACTCTCATCAGATCCCACTGTCCTGGGCATTTATTTATTTATTTATTTATTTATTTATTTATTTATTTATTTATTTATTTATTTATTTATTTATTTATTTATTTATTTATTTATTTGCCATTCGGGCATAGAACCTGTTGTTAATTTATTTGAATCCCACCACTGATCCATACACTTGACACAAACTGAATGAGCATCAGGTTGGAGAATGAGTGGAAGAGTGAAAAAGAGAGATACGTGAAAAAGAAATGATTTAGGAGGTGGGAGAAAAGAGTGAAGCTGTGGGGTCAGAGTGGACTCCTGGATGTTTAACCCAGGCAGAGCTAGGCGTATTTCCTAGTCATAACTATAGCAACGATTAAGAGAGATCAAACAGACAGTTGCTCTGTAAGCCCAGGGATGTGTGCGTAATACATAGACCCATGTAAGCGTTAAAGACAATAGTATCTGAGGGACACAGGCGATACAACAGGGAAGAACAATAATATGTCTCCTGATGCACTTTTTATTCTAAGGGCAACACAGGACGCTCCAGGTTTGATTGAAACACTGACAGGACAAAGAGAATATATTTAATACTTCTCAGCCATCACCTTGTGCACTATAAATCTTGGATAGGTTGCTCATAGAAGTAACAACTGGGAGGCCTCAGACATTCCCTAATGTGGATGAGAAAACAGCTTTCTAATTTATATTAGAAAAGAATTCTATGATGAAGGGATGAAGCATCCTCCCTAAGAATAGGTGACTATTTCTGATAATAAATACTCAACTATCCAACAAACAGCAACAGAGCATGGACAGAGTTCCGACTCCAGTCCTCTGAAGATGCCGGCCACAGAGACTGGCGAAACGTCAGGAAAAACAACCTTCATAACATGGCCAAAGAGCCTGAAAAACCCATAACAACTTCGGTTCAGTTCTTTTCTTCTTCTTTTGAAAAAAATACCAGAAGTTTCAAAAACGTGTATATTCCAGATAGCAAGACTCGGATGTTGTTGTTGCTGTTAAAAAAAAATCTTAATACAGGACAAGGCATTAGTGACCAATCTTCTCACCACTAACCTTCTCTCTCTCTACCACAACCCTCATAAAATATGACATGTTTCCACAATCAGAGTGGAGCTACCACCCATATTGCCAGTGCCATATCAACTTTGGACCATCCCCTTGTGTGTAAATCCAGTGGTTTCGACAGTAACATGTGTTCCTCCGTTCCTTTAAAGGTATCCCCCCCCCATTACACGGCCCCTGTCACTCAACATTTCCAGAACATCACCCACGGCATGATTTCTTTCTTTCGGGTGTGCCTGACAGGGAAGGATTTAGAACAGGGCCGTGCGTTTCTTCAACTGTCAGTTTTAATGTTTAATGTTTCAACCAGGTGGTCTATACAGTTGTTGTTACTGCTCTGATATTATTGTTTTCAAGCCCACAAGGTCTTTTATGAATTTCTCTTTTTTAAAAAAATTAAAAGCATGCCAGGTACAGCATATTAAAGAGATTTTAAAGATCCAGCTGAAAGCTTATCCTCTCTCCAGATGTGAGAGGTGGGAAGCAGGGACAGGTTTGTTATGAGGCCTTTTCTCATGAAGGTGTAAAAATAACATGACTGAAGTTCTAAGTGGACATGACAGAACTACACCTTTTCTGAATAAAGGAGCACAGACGGCAATCCCCCATTGCTTTTATATTGTTTTTTTGAAAGCCTGTGGGGAATAATTTGAAACACATTGTAGGAGGACGATGCTCCTTAAAATTCCCCGTCCAGCAGACATGGTGTAGTAACGTTCGCAACCATTTGAAGCTGGGATTTGCCATATGCCTGCCCCCTCAGTGAGGATATGGGGAAAGAGAGAAAAGCCGAGGCAGGTCCGCTGGAAACTGGCTGTCCAGCAATGCCATGAACCTGGAGGAACTTAAATGGATGGACAGGCATTAGCAACAAAGTTGGGAGGCCTGAAAATCCAGTCAGTCTTGCATTGAGATGGGTGAATCGGACTACAGTGGTGCCTCACTTAACGAGTGCACCGTACAACGACGAAATCGCATAGCGATCCCTTTTTTGGGATCGCTAATGTGATCGCTCAACGAGCTTTAGATAGGGCGAAATTCGCTTTGCAAAGATCGGTAAGCGTTTTGTTTACTGATCTTCGCAAAACGAAGCTCCAACGATCAGCTGTTCGGTGGACAAAAGGGCCGCCGGAAGCCCCAAAATGGCCACGCGCAGCGTTTTCACGCCCTCCCCTTGCTTAACGAGGGCGCGAAAATGGCTGCCGGCCATAGGAAACTTCGCTGAATGGTGAGTAAAGGAGCCTTTTGGAACACATTAAACGATGTTTAATGCGTTCCAATGGCTTTCCCTGTCCCGTTCAGCGATGTTTCGCTATAGCGAAGGTTAATCCGGAACGGATTAACCTCGCTATGCGAGGCACCACTGTATTTTTCATTCTGAACCACTTCTGCATATGTTTGAACATTTAATGTCATTCCAACCTTAATCTTACAATTCCCCCTTTCCCCTATCTGCAGAAAAATTGCATGTTTTACAGCTTTTTCTCAGAATGTGCAGGCCTCTCAAATATACATTTCTAAGGTGTATTTCTGTTCTCAGAAGTACAGATTTCTGCATGTGTTCTGTAAGGCAGTTTTTGACACTGAGAGCTACACCAGAATATTCAGGAAGGTTAGACCCGGATGTTATGTTAAGGTTGATTTCCTACTTTTATATTATCGACCCCCCCCCCAAGCACATCAACTGTTGAATGCTGACGACCGGAAACCTCTGGCATGCAAGCCATGTCATGCTGCCTTCCCAACTGATTTGCCAAATGCGGATTGTGTTCAGATAAAGACACAATCTTTTCCTCTTAATGGAACTCCCAGCCTAATGACAAGTTAACTGTACTGCTATTTTGGACCTCAGTGGATATATCTAAGGTCCAATGTACTTAGTCATTGGGAGGGTGGCAATAGTTAATCATCCCTTGAACATCTCACATAACTTGAAACCCCTGTTAGAGTCAGAAGTGAGTTGACAGCACATAACGACAATAAAATTCTGGCTTCAAAATAGGGACCTTCTTGATGGTGGACCCCAAAGTGCGGATTTTTTTGTTGGACCAAGAACAACACTAATCTGCTCTCAGCAAAATATGGAATCGACGTCAGATAAATGTTATGCTTGGAATTTCTGATACTGACTGGTTATTGTGCACTTTTTATTAACTACTGTGTTTCCCCGAAAAAAAGATAGGGTCTTATATTAAAATTTGCTCCAAAAATGCATTAGGGCTTATTTTCAGGGGATGATTTATGTTTTTCATGTACAACCATCTGCATTGATTCAAATACATCTTCTTCTGGTTGCTGCACAAAAGGGGAAGGCAGGGTTTCACTTCACTGGGGGTTATATTATGAGCATCCTGAAAAAATGTACAGTCGTGTCCCGCTTTATGATTACCCCATTTAACGACGAATCTGCTTGATGGTGAGGTTTTTGCGATTGCAAAACGATGGTTTGAATGGGGTTGTTCCACTTTGCGATGATCGGTTCCCTGCCGATTTTCACTTTACGACGATCAAAAACAGCTGATCCGCGGGTTTCACAATGGCCACCAGCTGAAGAAAATGCCCCCCCTCTGTGCTTGGTGACGGATTCCTCGCTGCACAGGCACCGAAAATGGCCGCCCCTATGGAGGATCTTTGCTGGACGGTGAGTTTTCAGCCCATTGGAACACATTGAATGGGTTTCAATGCATTTCAATGGGCTTTTTTATTTCGCTTTACAACGTTTTTGCTCTACAGCAATTTAGCTGGAATAAATTATCGTTGTAAAGTGAGGCACCACTGTACTAGGGCTTATTTTCAGGCTAGGTCTTATTTTGGGGGAAAGAGAGTATACATTGATATGCTGTGATTTGTCTTGAGATTGTTTTATGGTGAAGGATAAGATATGAAATAGATAAATTTAAAAAACCCTGCCAGCCCCAGTAGCAGCGCAAATGTACCCTGCATGCCAAAGCAATTGTTACTGTTAACAAGAGGCCTTCATCTCACATAGAATACTTTAAAACATGTTGTAGGGAGGGAGGGAGGGAGATAAAATATTTTTACTTCTTAAAATGCAGCTTACTTCATTAAAAAAATATTTAAACGCTAAAAACTGTAAGTAAACAAATGTTGAAAAAGGAACAAGCAAATACCACACTAAAAATGGTAGACAGAAGCAACACCAAAAACACATTCAAAACAGTAAGGCACAAAAATCCATTTAAAAATATCTCTTCTCGGACAGCCCAACACTGAGGGAAAGGCCTGCCAGAAGAAAAAGGTCTTTGCCTGCTTGAGGAAAGACAGCAAAGATGGGGCCAGGTGTGCTTCCCGTGGGTGTGAGTTCAAGAGTTTGGGAACAGGAACAAATAAGGCTCTCACCTGCGTGTCCACAAAATGTGAAGGTGGTGGGACCAAGAAAAAGGCCTCTCCAGATGATCTTAGCACCCAAGGAGGCTCATCAAGGGAGATGCAGTCCTTGCGATAGCTTGGGCCCAAGCTGTTTAGGGCTTTATAAGTTAGAACCAGCACTTTGAATTATGCCCAGAAATGGATTGGTAGCCGTGGAGCTGCTATAACGAGGAGGGTTGTGTGATTCCACCAAGGAACATAGTGTTTGTAGGGGAATGTTTACTTGCCAGCAAAGCATTAAGCAATATAATCTCTGTGGGTGTCAGGAGTTCAGCCGAAGAAGAGGGGTTAATTACTGTGGAAAATGCTGGGCAATTAGAAGCACAGACAACTGAATCACCACCAGATTCTCCTCCCCCAGTAGCCAGAGTGAGAGCTAAACTTCGGCAAGGACTCTTGACACGAAGGTCAGAGGATGGCATGAATGCTTCCCATAGGAACATCAGGTCGACCAGCCCTGATTTTTAACAGGATAAATGTTTAGATGATTGCTGCTGCTACAAAATCTGCACCCAGAGGCTTGGAAGTTTGTGGAAGCAATGAGTCAACACTCTGGCTTGCAGCCACGCTCCTGCTTACCTTGAACTTTGTTCTCTGGACCCTTGGCTTTGGACTCTGACTGCTGACTACGGTTTGTGTTTTGGCTTTGGCATTTTGGTATCTGCTTTGCATCTTCTGGACTTCTGATATTGGACTGGTTTATTGGACTTTTGCCTGTTGAAACCCCCTGGGAACGTGACAGTGGGTGGACTTAACCCATACTGTATGGATCCTTCTATGTTATCAGCCAGAAAATGAGGGTGCAAATGCTCTGCAGAACAGCACACTGCAAATTATGAAGTTTCTACCTGAAGATTTGCTGGCAGACCCCAATTTGGACAGCTTTGGAAGGAGATTAGAGGGAGAAGACATCTACCAACCACAAGTGGGCAGAACAGCATGCTAACATCAGAGGCTGGCATACTGTGAAGCACACAAGTGGAAAGGTGTTTTTGGTTCTTCTGAAGGTCAAAACTGCCCAATAGCAAAGCATGCTATCCCTTGACCCTGATCTACCCATTCCAATATTCCTCTCTCCCACTCTCAGTGGTAACCTTACATATATACTGTACTCATAAGTACAATCACCTCTACAACATACAACTCCATCACACACATAAAGTGAGACAAGACAAACAGCCTGTGCACGCGGGCCTATAGTTATGGTTTATGGTTCCCTGATAACACTGTTTGGCATGGGGGAAAAAGAGCTTGCTTGTCTTTCTATTTAAAATGACCTTGTCTGCTTGTCTTTCTATTGAAAATAATCCATCCTTCCCCCCCCTTTAAGAGCTGTCCCGTATCTTTCTGGCACAGATCTAGGACATGCAGTCTTTTTAAGAAGATTCATTGAGATGCAAAACACCTCTTTCTTTCTGTCTGTCTGTCTATCATTTCTTTGTTCATTTAAAAATATTTTTACCCCACCTCTCTCGCTAAAAAGGACTCAAGGCAGCTTGCAACAATGAAAGACAATATTTAAAGTTGAAAATCATGAGTATACAACAGTGGCTAACATTAAAAGACAAAATTTAAAACTACGAACAATGAATAAAGAGGCATCTTACATCATTAACAGGCAATGTTAAGGCAAAAATCAATAAGTATACAAACATTGTTTTTAAAATGCCACTCCAAGAAACGGAAAACACAAAGATGGAAAACCCAAGTAGTACTAAAAATCCAGTCAAAGCACTAATGCATAGCAATCTACCTAAAAATCACACCCAGATAGCTACACACCTACTTTGTTCTGCTTTTGGAGATGGGTGTCAAGAGTTAAAACAGACTGCGCTGAAGATAAGGACATTTTAAGCACTGGCCAGATTGCATCAAATGTCACAATGGAGACGGGCCCAAAGAGGCAAGAAAGGACAGGAAGGGCAAGAAAGGGTGGAGGGGGACACGGACATCAGTGGAACACTCTTCATCATCTCTCATCAATCTAGGTGAGCCATCATACAGCTTATCTGTGACTAGTGATACAGCAGGTTGCGACTGTGGCTCTCACATCCAGCTGAAACAACTTTGTAAAATTCAGATGAACGCTTAGCGTCTGCAATAGCATCACCCTGATAGATCCATGTTTTCTGTCACCACGCAATAGCGACTGAACGCCCGTCACAGCCCTTTCTAATTGAATCCATATTCCCCAGAAACCTTGACACAGCTTTACAGTGAGTCCAAATGGAACTTGCACATGCTTGCAAGGGGGGAGAGATGCTTTTTTTAAGTGCAATATTTGTGGGCTCTCTTCATTCGGTCTGTCTTTTCTTGCTCCTCCCTCTCTTCCCCCCCCCCCCAAGGTCTCTCTCTCTCTCTCTTGACAGTGAAAGAGGTCGCCTTCCACGAGGCACTTTCCTTCTCTGGAACAAGAAAAGAAATCACCAGGAAGGAGTGAGAAAATGTGTCTGGGTAACAGGAGGAGATCTTGTCAGTCTTCAAGTTGCTAGCAAATGATCACGGAAGCCTTTTGTTAAAGAAGCCTATAATGGTACTATTGCCTGACGATTGTGGGCCGCAGCTGCAAATAGCCTTCAAATGGGAGAGGAGACCTGGGATTAGAGGGAATTGGAAAGAAGGGGACCGAGGTGCTCGAAAAGTGCATTACTGTTCTTGGAGGGTGTCAAGGTCAAAAGTCTGCCGTCATCCATTTCCAGCAGCGGTATTTTCACAAACAAATTGACCTTTTAAAACAAGATCCTCTGGTTATGGCTCTCTTCTTTCTTTCTTTTTCCAGAATATCTATGTGCCCCTCTGACTTCATTTATCCCTCCATGCTCCTTCTTTTATCATTTCTTTTTCTGGAACCTTGTGCTGTCTCTCAAGCCCTTGTTCTTTCTAACCTGTTCCCTCCGATACACAACATGTTTCTCTTCACCTTAGCAGGACAATCAGGGGTTTTTTCCACCTTCTTAGCTGATTGAGAGAGAGAGAGAGAGATGGCTTTTTCTTAATTTTGTTTATACATATAAATACAGTGGTGCCTCGCTTAACGAGTGCACCGTATAGCGATGTTTCCGTATAGCGATCCCTTTTTCGGGATCGCTATACGGAAACATACCCGATCTTCGCAATGGGGAAAACCCGCATTGCGAAGATCGGGTATTGCGGCGGCCATTTTGGAGCCGCCGAACAGCTGATCGGCGGTTCCAAAATGGCCGCCGGAAGCCCGGAAATGGCTGCCGGCAGCCGTTTTCGTGCCCTGCCCTCGCTTAGCGAAGGCGCGAAAATGGCTGCCGGGACCTGGAATCCTCGCTGAACGGGTAAGTAAGCAAGGTATTGGAATGCATTAAACTAAGTTTAATGCGTTCCAATACCTTTCCCCTACCCGTTTAGTGATGATTCCGTATAGCGAGGTTAATCCGGAACGGATTAACCTCGCTATACGGGGCACCACTGTATATGTTTTGTGTGGCTTCATTGCAACATGATGATGATGGCTCATCAAGTCAACTAACTATGACTGAACCAATCTAGCCGTGCAACACACCAAACAGCAAGATAAGTGTCCATTTGAAAGAGACCCTTATATAGACCCCATAAGGATTTCAAGATTTCAAGATAAGACCCCATAAGGATTTTAAGAAGTGGTTTAACCCGTTCCACCCACAGCCTGAGTTTCCATGGCAAAGTAGTAGTTTGAACGCAGGTCTCTTCAGTCCTAATTTGCCACAGTTTCCCTCATTTAAGAACAGAAAAGGCTTAAGATTTAAATAGTTGAGCTACCAGACTGACCAGTTTTCCATCCAAAGAATGGAAAAGAACTTGATAGGAAAAAAAAATTGGAGGTTTCAAGAAATCGAATGTAGGACAAAGCAAAATTTCAGATTTCATACATGAAATCCATTGTGCAAGAAGATTAGACTGGTTTTACCAGACGTTGCACAGCCTCAAATAGATGTAGTGGGGATTTAGATCCCATGTTGTGGAGAGATGCACACTATTTTCCCACCATATATTGGAAGAGTAGCCAAAGTGTCACACACACAAGGTTGTATAAGAATCAGCTCTACCCCTATTGGATCTCTGTGAGTACCACCACAGGTTACTGCATATATCAAGGATGAACACATCTCTTTCAAAGCCACATGGTCTAGAATTTCAGTGGTTCTTAACCTTTGTTACTTGGATGCTTTTGAACTGCAACTCCCAGAAACCCCAGTCAGGACAGCTGGTGGTGAAGGCTTCTGGGAGTTGCAGTCCAAAACTCCTGAGTAACCCAAGGTTAAGAACCAGTGGTCTAGATCCCCAGAAGACAAATGCATACTTGAACTCAGGAAGCAAATGATTATCGATCGCCTGATCGATCGAACAATTTTGCCCCACATTCCTCCTTAAAAAGAACCCACGTTGCCTTACATCATTAAAAGATTATCTTTAAAGCTAAAAACAATAAATATACAAATGCTAAAAAGGGTCAAACAAATACGTACCACATTAGAAGGTGGTAAATAGAAGCAAGATCAAAACACATTCAAAGCAATAAGACACAAAAATCCATTTAAGAACCCCACTCAGGCAACCAGTCATTAAAGGAAAGCTTGCCTGAAGAGAAAGGTCTTTGCCTGCTTGCGGAAGGATAGCAAAGATGGGGCCAGGCTGGCCTGCCGAGGGAGGGATTTTCCAGAGTCTGGGAGCAGCTACAGAGAGGGCCCTCTCCTGTGTACCCACCAAATGCATTTGTGAACCTATGGAATGGAATTTAGCTTTGAAAATGTGTGAACAACATTTTTACTTCAAAGAGCAACAGGTTGAAAAGAAGAAGCAGGAAAAGATTAGGAAACTGAATGGATGAAAGGTATGATTTGCAGAGAAAAAGAGGCGGGAGGAGGCAAGAACATAGTGTTGTGTAGCAGTTGCCAATTCACAAAAGACAATCCAGATCTCACTGACACCAGGTGCAGCCCTGGAGTTGGGCCAGATCCATATTCATTCATTCCCACCAACCAAAGAAATGGTCACACACCAAGTCATACAGCTTGGTAGCAAACGTTTTTCTTTTCAGTGCATTAATCACTCTCGTCATTCATTTCTGCTTTGATCTTACACCACAATTGAAAAAGCTGAAGTTCAAGGGATCTATGCACACGGACACACACACACACACACACACACAGAGAGAGAGAGAGAGAGAGAGAGAGAGAGAGAGAGAGAGAGAGAGAGAATAAGAACCAAAAATCTGAGCTGGTGATGAAGTGTGTGTGACATCACATACGTCAAACTATGGGCTGATCTACACATGCACAGTGTCATCGAAGCGACCAACATGAATTTGAACAAACTCCGGGAGGCATTGGAAGACAAGAGGGCCTGGTGTGCTCTGGTCCATGGGGTCATGAAGAGTTGGACACGACTTAACAACTAAACAACAACAACACATGAGCGAGGACACCAGTTTTATACCACCACAGACTACAAGTGTTTGTGTGGTGGGTGGGTGGGTGGGTGGCATGTTTAGACATTTACCCTGCCCTTCAAATGTTTCAAGCCCACTTTACGGGAAATGTTTGTGCCACGGTCAGAGTCACAACCTAAAATACCAACAAATTCACTGCCACGTAAGTCCAAGGAGGCATTCTGTGGTCTGTGTTGTCCGTACATGCAGGTCTATCTTACAAGGGAAATATTCAAACCAGCAGTTCTCCATCAGATTCTGACGTGACCCCAATGCCAATGGAACTGTGCAGACCACATCTGAATACAGGCAGAACCAAAGTCTTTGAAACATGACGTATGTGGTAGAACCGAATGCCAGTGCGGAGTACCATTCATGATTGCCTACCTGGATAACAATTTGTAGAACTAAAATATAAAGGTAAAGGTAAAGGTTCCCCTTGACAATTTTTGTCCAGTCATGTTCGACTCTAGGGGGCGGTGCTCATCCCCATTTCCAAGCCATAGAGCCAGCGTTTTGTCCGAAGATAATCTTCCGTGGTCACATGGCCAGTGCGACTTAGACACGGAACGCTGTTACCTTCCCACCAAGGTGGTCCCTATTGATCTACTTGCATTTGCATGCTTTCAAACCGCTAGGTTGGTGGGAGCTGGGACAAGCGACGGGTGCTCACTCCGTCACGTGAATTCGAACTTTCGACTGCTTGGTCTTCTGACCCTGCAGCACAGGCTTCTGCGGTTTAGCCCACAGTGCCACCATGTCCCTCTAGAACTAAAATAAGCTATTGTAAAACTTGAGCTCAGACTGGCTCTGTTTTGACATAACACAATTGCTGTTCAGGCATGGACAACTGATGCTAATGCTCATAATGTAATTATGCAAGTGGAGTGTTGAAATAGCTAAATAAAAGTGATGTAGTTATGCGTAATTAGTTCCTTTGAGTAACTAGGTATGTAACTAGTAGTTACAGTCATCTTTTAGGTGAAATAAGCGGCACCTACATTATTTAAGTATAACAGGTAACACCTACTTACTTTCTAAAGTAATTTTTACAGGCATTTTGACAGAAATTTTCCAGAATTTATGCCATTGCCTTATCAATTCTAAGTGGCAGTAGAAGTACACTATCCTTTGTCTTGCAAGGTGCAATTTCAGAATTTCCCTTAATTTTCTGTACCAGTGCAATGTGTGGATAATGTACAATGCTACAAATTACTTGTGTGATTGGAACAACAACAGCAATCACACCAATTCTGGCCGGCAGGAATTCCTTCTAAAATGTAACATTCCAGCCTCTGGATAGAGTTTATAATTTATTGACACTCCCTTAGTGTTAAGGAAGTTATTATTTAGGGAGTGGCCCTGGGCACTTAGTGGGTGGTAAAGAAATCTATGTTGTGCTTGTACAGGAAGATCTCATATATGCCTGGCCTCCCTGCACTAGATTTCCTCAGTCATCACCTCAATGAAAGGGTCAGCTCAGCACGTCGGTTTTTGCATACACAGAATTGTGTTTTCTGTTGAAGGAAACAGAGAAAACCCTTGCAAGCAGATGAACGAGAGAATGAGCCCATGGATAATTCCAGTCTGCGTTTCTGTGGTGTGAGGTTATGCATCCAGTTTCTCTCCTGTAAACTTTCTGGTAGAGCATCCTCACAGCTCCATGAACACCTATGGTTTCTATGCCGCAGTTCGACAGAAACTGGAAAACTAATTGTTTTCCAGACTACAGGTCCAAGAATCCCACAGCAAGCATGGCAGTGGCCATGGTAGCTGAAGAATTTGGGGAACTATACTCCAAAATAGAGAATGTTTGCCATCTTAATGGATTTCCAACCAGCATTTCTTCCTAGCTGGCCTTCGTCACGGTACCTGTGAGCCTCTCGTTGGCAGATACTGCTCTCCTAATTTATTTTTATGTGGCAGCCCTTCTCTTTGGCAGCTGCTTAGAAGGAAAGAGCACTCACCTTTACTTTCCCAACCAAACCCCTCCAGCAATATATGTAAGCTTCACCATACGGACACCTGCTCCCTTTCAGGCTTCCCGTTAAACACCTGTTCTGGGGTTGGGCCCCCTGCTTCCAATTTCTTACTCAATATCTTGAATCTAGCTGAAGGGGATAAGTGCTGTAACTGAAGACCACTAATTTGCAGAAGTCTGTTCTTGCCAAGTTTGAGTTCTGACAGAATCGCATTGAAGGACAAAAAGATCCCCACCCTGTTACGCCGCCGGGAGCACTCCCCCTTTGGCCCCCTCTTGTCGCTGACAAAGGATCACCCAGATCGCAGAGAGATAACTTTTTTCCCCCCTCCAGTTTTATACCTTCAAAAGGCGGCTCTTGCCAGCACCTAGCTAATTTAGTATTTCCCTGAGCAGTCAGGAATGACCGTTTGTAGTAAAGGCTTTCCTCCACATTTTATTCCCATTTGACGGAACAGGCTTTGTATTCAAGGCTGATCTCAAAGCAGACCAAACGGTGACCCATTCAAAAGGATCTGGGACTGTTTTCCGACAATCCTAGAATCTTAGAACACCAACAAAAGCATCTTTCAATACTGGGTTTGTTTTCCCCCTATAAACTTTTAACAGCCTTTCTCAGCACACAGAGGTTTGTGTGTTTGGTATCAGGTTCTGCAGCTTGATGTCCAACTGCAATATCATCTGTCTCAGGGCCGATTCACACAACCCCGAGATGCTCATGGGAAGCCTCTTTACAGATAGTCTCTCTTTAGCTTCTACACAGCATTTGGCTGAATTAAGGATGTGTTCTGTTTTGGTTTTGGATCTGAGCATGATGATCTCTGGACCTCAGGGTAAACAGCCAATGCGATAATGTCTTTTCACCTGAGCCGTGATGCCTCAGACATTAGGGAGCTGAGATCCAAAATGCTGTAAGTCCAAAGCTTCCGAAGCTACAGCATGAATTTCATTCCAGCAGCAGTGAGACCAACAGGGCAGCAGGCCCATTCAGATGGGCAACCGACTGTCCTTTGAATCCTCTGCTCACCAAACCTGGTGACTGGATCTGCTTGTTTCCCCGCTTTCCTTCCCACTGTTTCATTTTATTTTATTTCTTTAAGGCTCGGTGCCAGTGCTGTTACACCAGGACACCTGGGAAATCAAAATGGAGTAGGGAGAAGAGCAAGGAGGCAGCAGTTGGTTTGGTTTGTACTTGAAAGATTCTTATCTTTAGTGTAATCTATTTTACCTCTCATTTGAGCGATCCTTCCATTCACACCTACTGACCTTTCTTCTTCTCTGAGAAAGGTCCAGATATCTCTTTGGAAAGCTACAATTTGCTCCCTCCCTTTCAATTAATAAAGCTCCCATTCATTGGGGCTCTTTAGTCTAGAGAAAAGGTACCAGGGGGCACGACATTATTGAGACATATAAAATGATGCAGGGTGTGGATAAAGTGGATAGAAGGAAGCTCTTTTCCCTCTCACACAGTACCAGAGCCAGGGGGCATCCACTCCAACTGAGTGTTGGGAGAGTAAGAAGAGATTTTTTTAAAAATATATTTCTTTACCCAGTGTGTTGTTAGTCTGTGGAACTCCTTGCTATAGGATGTGGTGATGGTATCTGGCTTAGATGCCTTTAAACAGGGATTGGACAGATTTCTGAAGGAAAAGTCCATCGCAGGTTACAAGCCATGATGAGGATGTACAGTCTCCAGGTTTAGAAGGAAGGTACTTCAAAATGCCAGATGCAGGGGAGGAGGATCAGAAGACAGGTATCTAGTTGTCTTGTGTGCTCCCAGAGGCATCTGATGGGGCCACGGTGAGATACAGGAAGGTGGACTAGATGGGCCCTTGGCCTGATCCAGCAGGGCTCTTCTTATGTTCTTCCCTGACTTTTCCTATGACTATCATTTATCAGGCCACAGTGACTTTCCTCTCTTTTTTTGTTAAATAAACTGACATAGTGAAACAGGGATACACTTACCTGGCACGGTGCACATAATATTGTAAATGAATCTCATTTATCTAGAATTGTACTGCATCAATACGAAAATTTGTTTTAAAAATTTTAAAGTAGAGTAGATGAAAGTAGAGGGAGGCTTCTCCATTGTTCCTTTCAATGCCACTACCTACCAAATATAACACAAGATTGTCACAGGGTGCAAACCTCGTATGGATTAAAGAACAGGAAAATCAGAAGCTCTCTGAATCATGCCAATCTGTAGTCCTACCGCTGTGCCAGAAAGGAGCAGAGGTGGAATGGAGCATGTTTACATCAAAACATGTGCATTCGAACCAAACAGCACCAAAAGCAATCCAAACAGCGAGTGATATGGACATCTGGACATGTAAGAAGTTGAGAAGGAAGAAGGAAATGAGGGATGGAGAAGCAGGTGATAACTTTATCCCAGCTCACCACAAAGTCGCGCTATTTCAAGCCGGTGAGCCTAGCCTTCACTCAAACACTTCACCAAAGTTTCTGCCACATGTTTTGCCTCCAGTCAGGGATTATCAGCATTTTCTATCCTGATGATTTAAGCAGCTGGCAGAAGCCAGAGAAAAATTCTGCATGGAGGAGGACTATATCAAATATTTGTTTAAAAATACATTTGCCTCGTCTTCCTCCTTTAAAAAAAGAACCCAAGGTGTGTGTGTGTGTTTAGTCGTTTAGTCGTGTCCGACTCTTCGTGACCCCATGGACCAGAGCACGCCAGGCCCTCCTGTCTTCTACTGCCTCCCGGAGTTGTGTCAGGTTCATGTTGGTTGCTTCGCAGACACTGTCCAGCCATCTCATCCTCGGTCGTCCCCTTCTCCTCTTGCCATCACACCTTCCTAACATCAAGGTTTTTTCCAAGGACTCTTTTCTTCTCATGAGATGGCCAAAGTACTGGAGCCTCAGCTTCAGGATCTGTCCTTCAAGTGAGCATTCAGGGTTGAATTCCTTTAGAACTGATAGGTTTGTTCTCCTTGCAGTCCAGGGGATTCTCAAGAGCCTCCTCCAGCACCACAATTCAAAGGCATCAATTCTTCGGCGGTCTGCTTTCTTTATGGTCCAGCTCTCACTTCCATACATCACGACAGGAAAAACCATAGCTTTGACTATTCGGACTTTTGTTGGCAAGGTGATGTCTCTGCTTTTCAAGATGCTGTCAAGATTTGTCATCGCTTTCCTCCCAAGAAGAAGGCGCCTTTTAATTTCAGGGCTGCTGTCTCCATCTGCAGTGATCATGGAGCCCAGGAAGATAAAATTTGACACTGCCTCCATATCTTCCCCTTCTATTTCCCAGGAGGTGATGGGACCAGTGGCCATGATCTTAGTTTTTTTGATGTTGAGTTTCAGACCGTTTTTTGCACTCTCCTCTTTCACTCTCATTACAAGGTTCTTTAATTCCTCCTCACTTTCTGCCATCAGAGTGGTATCATCTGCATATCGGAGGTTGTTGATATTTCTTCCGGCAATCTTAATTCCGGCTTGGGTTTCTTCCAGTCCAGCCTTCCGCATGATGTATTCTGCATATAAGTTAAATAAGCTGGGGGACAATATACAGCCTTGCCGTACTCCTTTCCCAATTTTGAACCACTCAGTTGTTCCATGACCAGTTCTAACTGTTGCTTCCTGTCCCACATATAGGTAGCTTACGACATTAAGTATATTGTTAACTATGTTAACAGATGGCTGGCATCTCACTTTTAGTCACTGAGCAAGGAATGGACAAGGGGGGATCTCGAGACACAAAGAGAAGCTTAAGCTGCCTTTATCAGAATCCCTAGCTGTGTAAAATCTTTTGATACTACTTTGCTAACTCCACCCCTGTGGGTCCCCACCCACCTTTTCCTTCTCTGGTCTGCCCTGGTTTCCTTGACCTGCCAAAATATTCCAAATTCACTTATCTTCCCACTTCTGTTATGTTGCACTTCTTTATTTTTGGATGTTCTCTCATTTCTGTGTTTAAATCTTGGGGCGGGGGGGGCGGGAGAGAGAAGAAGAGAAAAATGCAGGCAGGCCTGACTGATTTTCAAAACCTATGAGAAGCAAATTATCTCTTTGTGCAGCCATCTGCATAAAAAATATAACTCCATTCCATTTTAAAGCAGTACCATTGTGCAGGGGGGAAATGACCTACATTTCATTTTGGGCTAGGTCTTATTGCGTGCTGTTTAACTTTGTGGGAAGACAGAGTTTCACTTTGTACAGTGCGAATTCGTTTTGAGAAAGTGGGGGGGGGGACATGCAGTAACATCTCAAGCCTAAAAATTTGACATCTAATTGTTCCTCACCAAATTTCCAGTTGTCTCCTTCTATTAGATTAGGTAATTGTTTGCCGAAATCTGTTAATTTTTCTCCCCCTTCCTCTCGAGATTTTCTTCTTACAAGATAATTGAACCTTTGCAGGCTGTTACAACTTGACTCAGAGAGAAGTAAAAATAAATGGCATCTTACAGGTTTATAAAATAATTGCCATTTTAGAGAAAACATCTTAACACTTTCCTGGGGAAGAAATAGAGAAGAATCAAAAATGGGAGAGAAGACAGGCTGTAGATTGAGACAGGCTCAGAAATGGCATGGAATTACTGCAAACAGATTTGCGGATTAATATAGGGAATTCTTTATTTTTTCCATGAAATGAAGGGCCATTGCTTGATGCTAGCAATACATCTTGTTTTCTGAGTCTGGCATAAAAATACAATTTGTATTTGCAATACTATGTGCTGCATCCTTTCTAGACGCTCTCGCCTTCCTAGTATTACGATCACACGCAGTTACCAAAGTGCTGATTGCGATGCTGATCACTCCCTGGTATGTAGCGGAGTAAAACTGCAAACAAAAAAGGAAGGAAGACCACATATTGACATCAGCAAGACTCATAATCAAAGAAAAGTGGAGGAATTTGCCCAAGCGCTTGAGGAAACCCTTCCAGGCCCGGCTGATGCAAATGCACCTGAACGATGGGAACATTTCAACAATGCTGTTTATAACACCACCTTATCCACCTTTGGCAAGAAGACCAAAGAGATGGCAGACTGGTTTGAAGCCCATTCAGAGGAGTTGATGCCAGCCATCGAGGATAAGAGGAGAGCTGTAGCAGCATACAAAGCCTGTCCTAGTGAGTACAACTTGCAGGTTCTTCGAGCCGTTCGTAGCAAAGTCCAACAGACTGGCAGGAGATGTTCCGACAATTATTGGTTTCATCTCTGCTCTGAAATACAGAAAGCAGCGGACACAGATAACATCAAGGGAATGTATGATGGTATCAAGCAGGCTTTAGGTCCAATACAGAAGAAATCTGCTCCTTTGAAGTCTGCTACAGGCATGATCATCCAGGACCAAGCACAGCAGATGAAACGCTGGGTGCAGCACTACTCTGAGCTATATTCCAGAAAGAATGTAGTAACCTAGTTTAGGCATCCTTCAGTCTCGAGAGACTATGGTAACGTGCTCTGTATGGAGGACTTGGAACAGCATCTAGTGTGGCTAGCAAATCAGGGAGCTGGACAGGGAACAGACTGTATTTGTCTTCCATGTGGAAGGGTTTGTCATTCTCGAATTGGCCTTCTCAGCCACGCTATTCCAAGTCCTCTATTCAGAGCACGATACCATAGTCTCTCGAGACTGAAGGATGCCTAAATGTGCTGCATATTTGTTATTAGAAGTGGGCTTTAACAAGATCCTTTGCAGAAAATCCAGACACTCTGCCATCACAGACGGGGTCTGTCAGACTGGCAGAACTAGACTCGAGGTGAGAAGTCCCATGGAAATAATTACTGAACACTCCCCCAGTAGAGTAGATTAAAAGGATCTACTCTAGCTGGGCCTATTGATTGATTTCTTGTTGTCTCATCTATTTTATTGTATTCACAGCTCACCTTTCTCTAGGGAAATCAGGGAGGCATGCATGGTGACACTTTAAAAGCACAACAACCCTGTGAGGTAGATGGGTATAGAAAAATCTGGCACTTCAGTGTCTCTGTGTTGTTTCTCCAGCAGTCCTAAATCCATTGATTTGATTTCTCTTACCTGTGTACCATCTCTCTCTCTCTCTCTCTCTCTCTCTCTCAGAATAATGCTGGCTTGACTGGCATGTGTGGTTATATTTCTCTTTTCAACTTTCTGCCTTCCTCAGCTGTAGAGTCTCTCTGCCTTAGCCCCTAGTCTGATGTGAACCATATGATCTGCAGAAATTCAAGGAATAAAGCAGAGTATTTTTAAAAGTATGTCAGAAAGGGTATCATAATCGCACTGTAGCAGCAAAGTTAAGTACCCATCTGTGTATCTGGAAATTTTATGAATCAATATATCACTTCAGAATGTTGACACATATAGGCTTAGTTTTCTTAAAGCACACACTGGGGCATGCACACAAAACACACACATACATTATTTAGGGGGAAATGTCTCCAGAAGGCATATGCCTTCAGTGTTCGGAACATGTGTGCATCACATGGATTTATTTCCACATCTGTTCCTTATCTTCATTTCTAAAGGTATCTTCGAAGTAGCTGGTAGCGAGCAGTTACTATGAGCCATGTACTTTGAACTGTACTTCTGTACCAGAGTCTAGAGAGTTACTTTTTAAAATAATCAGTTACATTTATGGTTCAAACAGCCAAAAAAAAGTAGTGAATAATTAATACTGTTGTGCTGTCAAGTCAATTCTGACTTATGGAGACAATTTCCAGGGTTTTCGAGGTAGTGAATACTCAGAAGTGGTTTCCCATACCCTTCTTCTGGGGTCATTTTGGGACAGTGCAGCTTGCCCAAAGCCACACAGGCTGGCTCTACTCATAGGAATCACAGGAGGGAATCAAACTCCGAACCTCTGGCTCCGCAGCCAGGTACTGAAACAACAAAGCTATCCAGCCAGCTCAAACAGAGTTAGCTACTGTTATAGTTATCATTGCACACATACATCTGTGCATGCCCAAACCTGAGGGTTCCTCCAAGCTATCTCCCCTTCGTGGGTTGCTGTTGTTTAGTCGTTAAGTTGTGTCCAACTCTTTGTGACCCCATGGACCAGAGCACGCCAGGCCCTCCTGTCTTCCACTGCTTCCCGGAGTTGGGTCAAAGTCATGTTGGTCACTTCGATGACACAATCCAACCATCTCATCCTCTGTCGTCCCCTTCTGCTCTTGCCCTCACACTTTCCCAACATCAGGGTCTTTTCCAGGGAGTCTTCTCTTCTCATGAGATGGCCAAAGTGTTGGAGCCTCCGCTTCAGGATCTGTACTTCCAGTGAGCACTCAGGGTTGATTTCCTTCAAAATGGATAGGTTTGTTCTCCTTGCAGCCCAGGGGACTCTCAAGAGTCTCCTCCAGCACCATGATTAAAAAGCATCAGTTCTTTGGCGGTCAGCCTTCTTTATGGTCTAGCTCTCACTTCCGTACATCACTACTGGAAAAACCATAGCTTTGACTATGCGGACCTTTGTCGGCAAGGTGATGTCTCTGTTTTTTAAGATGCTGTCTAGGTATGTCATTGCTTTCCTCCCAAGAAACAGGCGTCTTTTAATTTCGTGGCTGCTGTCTCCATCTGCAATGATCATTAAGCCCAAGAAAGTAAAATCTGTCACTGCCTCCATATCTTCCTCTTCTATTTCCCAGGAGGCGATGGGACCAGTAGCCATGATCTTAGTTTTTTTGATGTTGCACTTCAGACCATTTTTGGCGCACTCCTCTTTCACCCTCATTTTAGATTAGGCATCCTTCAGTCTTGAGAGACTATGGTAATGTGATCTGTATGGAGGACTTGGAACAGTGTCTAGTGTGGCTGAGAAGGCCAAATCGAGAGTGACCATCCCTTCCACACTGAAGACAAATACAATCTGGTCCCCTGTCCAGCTCTTTTGCTGCTTTCAGGACTGCCTCTTTGCCTTGGCCTGCTGGACAAGGGTCTTTTCAAATTGGGAGAGGCCGTGATGCAATGCCTGCCTCCAGGCTGAACGTTCAGAGGTCAAGGTTTCCCATCTGTTGAGGTCCAATCCTAAGGCCTTCAGATCCTGCTTGCAGTTATCCTTGTATCGCAGCTGCGGTCTCCCTCTGGGGTGATTTCCCTGCACTAATTCTTCATACAGGAGATCTTTTGGAATCCAAACATCAGCCATTCTCCCAAGATGCCCAAGCCAATGTAGAAGTCACTGTTTTAATAATGTATACATGCTAAAAATTCCAGCTTGATCTAAGACTACTCTATTTGGAACTTATTTGGAACTCTCTTTGTGAATCTAGAGAACATGGTACAGTGCTGACCCGCTTGCTGCTTACCCTGCATGATGTCAAAATCACTTTACCATGGGTTTTTTGCAATCGCTATTGTGATCGCAAAACGATGGTTCCAATGGGTTGTGGGTTTTTTTTGCTTGACGTCAATTAGGAGCCTGTTTCGCGAACCGTTTGTTCACGTAACGACGATTTTTCCGGCTCCGCAAAATGGCTTCCCTTCATAAAATGGCTTCCCTCCCTTCGCAAAATGGCAGTTTTTCTGGACAAAAGCTTCGCATTAAAGGGAATTAGAAGAGCTGATCGGTAGTTCTTTATGGGCAATCTTCGCTGGACAATGAGGTTTTCAGTGCATTTCAATGGGGTTTTTACTTTCGCTTGTCGATGATTTCGCTTAACAGTGATTTTAATGGAACGCATTATCAGCGTCAAGCGGGGCACCACTGTAGCTGCTTTGCCAATGTGTTTATCCAGCTCGACATCTAGGGAGAGAATGTCACAGATCGTTGAGCCAAGGTACCCAAAGTCATGAACAACCTCCAATTCTTCTGTGGAAATGGTAATAGAGGGAGGTGAGTCCATGCCCCGGTCCATGACTTGTCTTTTCTTCAGGCTGATTGTTAATCCAAAGTCTTGGCAGGCCTTGCTAAAACGATTCATGAGTTGTTGGGGGTCTTCAGCGGAATGGGCAACAACAGCTGCATCATCGGCGAAGAGGAAGTCCTGCATGCATTTCAGCTGGACTTTGGTCTTTGCTCTCAATCTAGAGAGATTAAAGAGCTTTCCCTCTGATCTAGTGCGGAGATAGACACCTTCTGCTGCAGTTGCAAAGGCGTGCTTCAGCATGACAGCAAAAAAGATCCCAAAAAGAGTTGGTGCGAGGATACAACCCTGTTTCTCTCCACTTCGGTTGTCAAAGGGATTTTTACCACTCTCTGCCACTCTTTTAAATTAATGGCACTCAAAATCTGCTTGAGTTACATTGCTGTTTCCTTCTCTTTGTGTAGGGAGTGTACTAAGCTGCTCTGAGAAGGCAAAACAATTTAACGATACAAATTACACAGTGTAGTGTAATGGATAGAGCGATGGACTAGGACGCAGGTGGCCTGGTTTCAAATCCTTGCTCTGCCATGGAAGCTTACTGGGGGAGTAGGACTCGTAAAAACCACTCCTTAAATATCTCACTTACAGTGCAATTAGATGGGAGAATTTGGAGCAATCCAGGTCACATTTAAAAGGCTTTAATCTTCTGTGTGATCTGTTCTATCTCACATGTGAGTGACCCTTCCATTCACTTGGAAAATGTTTCTCCTATAAGAAGGATCCAGACAGAATTTTACATCACTCCAATTCCTCCCCCTTTCGATTATTGACATTCTCTCTCCCACCCTTTCTTCGCCTTTTGTCACTGCTGTCATTACATGAGTCACAGTGACTTCCCTTTTTAGGGTGAATTTAGTATGTGACACAGCACTACAGCAATACATCAATCTAACATACTCCATTATATCTGCAATAACGCTGTGTTACTTAGGAGAATTTTTTTAAAAAAATTGTGAGAAGAATAAAATAGAGGAAAGGGCTTCTCTGCTTTCACAATTCCTTTCTACTGTCACAATTCTCTGTATATGTCATACGAATGTCACCAAAGTGACCACCCAAGGGTCTATTTGGGAGTGAATTAAACAACCACACAAACTGCAGAATGGGGTAAATAGGCGTGCTCTCAATCACACCAAATAAACTGTAGTCCTAGCACTGTACCAGAAAGGATCAGAACGGCTCTTGAAAGGGGCAGGATGGATTGCTGTTGCTTAAATAAACACATGTAGTCACCATAAAATGGGGCAAGCAGAACTGCATCAAAAGACAACCAAATAGTGAGCTATATGCTTGTCTGATCGCCCTATTAGTTGGTTCACACTTGACAACACATAACAACAATGTGGAGTACATAAGAACATAAGAACCCTGCTGGATCAGGCCAAGGGCCCATCTAGTCGAACTTCCTGTATCTCACAGTGGCCCCACCAGATGCCTCTGGGAGCACACGAGACGAGATACCTGTCTCCTGATCCCCATCTCCTGCATCTGGCATTTGGAGGTACCTTCCTTTTAAGCCTGGAGATTATATACATCTCCATCATGGCTTGTAACCTGCGATGGACTTTTCCTCCATGAATCTGTCCAATCCCCTTTTAAAGGCATATAGGCCTGATGCCATCACTCCATCCTGTGGCAAGGGGTTCCACAGACTAACAACACGCTAGGTAAAGAAATATTTTCTAGATCTCTTTTAAGCGAGCAAATTTAGAAAATGACTCTTTTAAAGTCTGCACAGGTTAAGCTATTCTGTTAAGATTTATTTTCTCCAGATAGTCAGCATACTTTGGGGTTGATTTGCTAATAACACTCAGATTTTACTTCCCCCCACCTTCAAAGTTTTTTTTTTAATGCAAAAGGACATAAGGAAGGTAATTACAGATTTCGCCTCTCCTTTATGGCCTGTCAGAAGTCTGCTATCACTTATGAAGCCATTACAGCATGTACTTAACGTCAGCTTCATAGAAGAAACACTTTCATAGGTTCCCTTTGACTGACACATTTGAAATGACATCAGTTTCTAGCTGTAAAACCCATTGTTATTAGGTCTCTGTTGCTATTTATGTTAGGAATATGTGTGTGGATGTCAAAACAGTATATCAACTTTGCTGATTGGCTGCACCCACTTCCCCTGGTTGCCAAGGCAACTGTACAATTGCTTTTAATCTACTCCCCCAAATTGCCTCGTTTTATTTGTTTCTTTGCACAGCTGAAGTTTCGAGTTTAATCAAATTTCCCAGGTAGAAATCAGGTATGTGAGCATCTTGTGGTTTATTCATTAAGGTAGCTTCCAAATGAGATGGACTGCCAACTTTGTAACTGATTCTGTAGCTCTCCTTGTAACGGTGGCTTGAAAAACAATTTAGATCCCTGGTTCTTAAGATCTTTCAAGGAAGTCCTCTTCTTAGGCCCATCGTCCTTACAAATACATTTGATGAGGACCTGAGAAAGGGCCTTTTTGATGGCTGCACCCAGATTATGGAATGCACCTCCTCTAATGAAGATAAGACTAGCCTCTTCTCTCCTATCTTTTCAGTGACAAATTCTTAATATCTAATTTCAGACAGACTTCTAATATCTAATTTTAACATAAGTTACGTGCCCAGTGGTTTCTTCTTTTATATCCCTTTAATTTTTTTATCTTTTTCTTTGAGTTGTTTTTTGATGAACGTTTAAACATTGCTTATCTTCCTTCCAGGAAGATAATTTTTTAATAGTTTGGTTAATTTTGTCTTAAATTCCTATTTTTAAGTATGTCTGAGCCACCTTGAGACCTTTGATGGGTAGCATTGCCAGACGTCAGGCAAAAGGAGGTCATGTCCTCCTTTTTAGGCTAATGTCCTCCATCCGTCAGGCAAAGATGAAAACCTTTAAATTTCAGGCTTTTGTATATTTTATGTTATAGATTTGGATGGGAGGGGGAGAGGTAGAAGGACCCCCCTCCCCCTGTCTTTCCCCACCCCCACCTCACCTATGCAAAGTGCGAGTGGCCGAGGGATCCTACAGCCGGGCTGGGGTGGGTTCGGGTACAATTGGGTGTTTAAATAATTTTTTTTAATTTTGGGGGGAAAGCATCCATTGGATGTATTTTTATTTTTTAACATGACTGTTTCTTGGTCGGTTCACTAAGAGACATTTATTGGCAGCTATTGTAATAAAATTGTATTGATTGTGGGTTTAATCCCGAACGATTCAAATGAAACATTCAATATGTCCTCCTCTATCCTCTTTTTTGTCTTTCTATGTCCTCCTTTTGGTACCCATTTATTTGGCAACCCTATTCATGGGGAAAATGTGGCCTAAAACTGAAATAAAAATCAATAAATTCATGGTTACCTGGAAAGGTTACTCTTTTCGAGAGGAGGAGGAGGCGGGGCTTTGTTGCGGTGCTGCCAGTAGCTCTGGAGAAGAGCTCTCTGGAAAAACTGGAACCCCTCCGGTCTGGGATCCCCTTTTTGAAATGGGGATCTAAGGAGAGTCTAGGAGAATTCTCTCTGAAGCAGATGGTGAGCAGCAGAAGGAGAAGAATGGGAGGCAAACCCGGACTTCTTCCCTCTGAAGAAATCACCCAGCGGGGATCGGAGGCAGGGAGCCATATTTGGCACTGAGCCGTGAGTAACCCTTTACTGGGGGAGAAGAGAACAACCAATATAAGCTTAAAATACATAACAACTAAGTAAGCTGAAGCATTTGATTTATGAAACAGCCCCATTAAGCTGAAATAAGAATGAAAATACAGTATTTGGCTGAAAGAAGAAAAGCAGCGGCGAGCCTATCTTATCAGTCTGCCTCAAAAGCGAAACTAACTCTTAATACAGCAGACTGATTTCAAAGCCGAGAGAGTGAGACGGAAAAATAAATCTTGTGTTTCTGGAAAAGAATCCCAGACGGTAATACCACCCGACAGGATTCAAGAGACTTGAGTTTTGTGACTGCAATTTGGCTTGGACGCATTTCTCTTTTCTCTTTCCTGGACTCTGTGAACTTTTGATAATAAAATCTGGTGGTTTTCTGGAGAAGAAAGAAGGAGCTGATGTGGTCGACTGGACTGAGGAGTATCAATGGGTTAATAGAAAGCTCATAAGACGGGCTTCAAGGACAACTACTGGACAGTCTGAGACTCTGTGATTGTTGTTTTGGTTTGTTGGACTGCGTATGAGTCTGATAATAGCAGCTTGCTAGACTCGGGAGAAGAAGAAATAATTGTGCCATGGTTCTATTTGAATTTAAATTTGCTGGTTTAAAAGTTGATGTTTATATTATAATAATTGGATAAAGATTGGAGGGAGATCTAAGGGGAGGTTTATGATTAGGGGTTTGGATTGTTGATAAAATTGTGGAACTGTTGAAGGATATCTAAGGGGTGATCATTGTAGTTAAGGACATAGTATCATCTACACAAACCCCACTTATTTGAAAGCCTGAGATGGCCCCAAAAAAATTAAGACATCAAATGGAGACTTGGTCTGTGCAAGCTCAAAGTTTTGGAATAGTTGTACAAGAAATAGAAAATGAATGGTAGATTACTATGCAAAAGACAATAATAACAGGGTTTCAGCAAGTGAATGAAGGTCTTAGCAAAATAGAAGATCTGATGAAAGTGATGAAAGAGGGGACATTAGATGCCAAGCAACAGTTAAATGAAGTTGCACAAACTTCAGAACCGACTTTATTGGGCATGACACCAGGTAACACAGATGGGATAAAGAGTCATCCAGTAGCTTCCAAAATTAAAAAGCATTATGTTAAAAATCTCAAGAAAGCAGAGATACTGAAACAAGAGAAACTTATGGGGAAATATGGGAAATGACAAAAATGGATATCCTGTCAGATGGGCTGAAAGAATGTTCAATTCAAAAGAAAACTGAACGATGGGATGTATTGTATAAATGGCTGCAGTTACCAGATAGTGTTGGAGTAACATAGAATTAAACTAAAATTAAATTATAAAATGAAAGCAGGAGGGTAATCAAATTGTGACAAAGCAAAAAGTTGATTTGTTATTGTAATATGAATTGATTGGATATTTTATACTCTGTGTTCTCCTATCCCCCTAACCCCTTTTTCCCTTTTCCCTACTCCCCCTTACTTTTTGTATATCCTACCCTGTCCTTAAATAAATATTCAAAAAACAACAAAAAAAAGGAAAGGTTACTCTTTTCAACTGCTACTTCCAGAATGCTAGCTGGGGGATTCAGGATTTTTTTTATTCTCAAGAACAAACCATTTTGATCTCTAGATCTACAGAAAAAGTCTTGCATATAAACTCAAACTATTGGTAAAGATGCAGGACAGGTTGCCTGTATTTTATTATAGTTAGCAGTGGACAATTGTTCTTAGGCCACAGAGAACAGATCTTACAAAAGTTGCTTTTCAGACAGCAGTTTCCAGAATTCCCCCAGCTACTATGGAAGTATAGGTATGGAAAATGTAGTCCAGCAAATGTTTTCCAAGCTGATTCAAAAAGCTCACAAAAGAGGGCAGAACTCAGTGGTAGATTCTATCTAGACATGGAGACAAATAAGAAACGAATCACAATATTCATAGAAAAACAGTGATTCATCGAATATTTGTCACTTTGTATTTGTAAATTTGGGAGACCCCCCCAACGAATGCTGTGGGCAAATGTTTACCTGTTGTTGTTTTTTATTCATCCCAATTGGCAGAGAGAGAAGGCTAGACTGCCAGAAGATCAGCTTCAGGAATGGAAGCTGCAGCTGCCATCTTCAAAGACAGCAGTGGCAGCAATGGCAGCAGCGTGGATGCAGTAGTGGTGGCAACAGTGGTGGCAGCACGACAAGGTAGAGAGGTGATGAGGAGCAGTGGGGAAGGGGCAGGGGCAGGTTGTGGGGGCAGGGGGCCAGCTTCTCTTTTTTTAAAGACTGCAGTGGGCCATTTAAAGAAAAAAACAAGCACTAACGAACACATTTGTGGTTTGTTGGTAAAACATTAGTAAATTCATGTTTCATCAAGGATGATAATCCACAAACCGAGATGATCTGCCATCTCTAATTGTACGCCTTATGAGAAGTCCCAGATTCAATTCTCAGCTTCTTCTGGCTGTTGTGGGGAAGATGTCTGTCAGAATTCCCTCATTCCCTAAATGCTGCCCATCAACAGAGCCTGAAGCAGGGAGGTAGAAAACATACTTCTAGAAGTCTGTGACATCATAACCAGTGGTGAGACATGCTGGGAATTGTAACCCAACAAGACCCAGAAGCCTGCACTTTGTTTATCGGGGGATGTTGATTTTATGTGCCATGAAGTCTCCTCCGACTTACGGCGACCCCATGAGTGAGCCATCTTCAAAATGTCCTGTTCTAAACTTCCCTGCTCTGCTTCTGTAAACTCAATCCTGTGCTTTTCGTTGGGGAGTCAGTCCATCTTGCATGTGGTGCTCCTCTTTTCCTGCTGCCCTCCATTTTTCTCAGCATTTTTGTTTTTGTTTTCCAGAGAATCCTGCCTTCTCCTGAGGTGGCCAAAGCAGAACAGCCTCAGTTTCAACATATATCTTTTTTTTTACCTCCAGAGATAGGTCAGGATCAATTTGATATAGGGTTGTTCATCTTTCTGGGTGTTTACAAAGCTTTCCTCCAGAACCACATTTCAAACAAATCCATTTTTTCCCCGTCAGCTTTCACACCCATACAAGATGATTGCAAATACAAGAAACAGCTGTAGACCAAGGGCTTCATTCTGCATTTGGTGGCCCTTTCTGACCATTTTTTCCCCCAGCGAGGTCGCTGTTTCAGTCAAACCAAAACTATTCTCGCACCTTTGATCTGCTATTCTTCAATATTAGTCTTCCATAGCACATCTTTTGTTTGTTTACTTCTATGTTGGGCTCTTGTGTGTGGTTTTTTTGTTTATTTCCCCCCCCCCCCATGGCAGGTGGCCATGCTGCCTGAAAGAAAGTCAACGTCACCAACACCAACACCCCAAGTAACTTTTCCAGACCCTGTTTCCTGTTATTTGTAGCAGGAAAGGGAAGCTGGTCTAAAAGGAGACACGTTTGCTGAAATGACAAGGAGAACAAGAGAGTGAGGGCTTTGGTCGATACATCAATGACGGTGCGGCACCCATAATGGGATGACTTAGGTGGGGAAAGATCAGCCAAAGCAAACAGTGAGTCACTGAGTTTTTTTAAATGAGAACAAATATATTGGAGGGGGGCCAGAGAGGGGCCAGAGACACTCCCCAGGGGAGTCCCTGCAGCCTTGCCTTTCAAGGGAACCTTGTTCTAACTCCCAAAGAATTCTTTGATGTCTCCTGGCTATTGTTCTGGCCATTCTCTTTCCAACCCGTCCTGGAATCATTTGCCAAATGCTGATACTATACATTTCGATAGAACAATTCTCTTGGGATGCTTTGCTCTCGAAAGACACCCATGGCAAACAGTGTTCAGAAAGGTTACTGTTTTGGACGACAACTCCCAAAATCCCCGCCCATCCTACATGGCTTCAGGATTCTGGAAGCTAGAATCCAGGAAAATAATTTTCTCAAGATCCAGTGGCACCCATAATAAATGTAAAGAGAATGGTGTGTATTTGCATTGAAACATACAGAATGGACTCCTTGTTTTATTGCAGAGAGATATCAACCATACCCGAGAGCGCTTGAGATAGTACTGTATTAATACACACTCTTGCACAAATGGTATAATCAGAATTATTAGGCACTGCCAGGTTAGCAACACCAGTGGCTATACAATAAATAGTAGTATAGTATAGGCATCCTTCAGTCTTGAGAGACTATGGTAACATGCTCTGAATCGAGGAGTGTCCTCTCCAGAGCATGAAGCCCGGGTAAGGTAATATGGAGGATAGGCTGTTACCCAAGCAGCAGATCCCCCCTCTCCACATTGCTAAAATGGTCCAATGGAAAGGCAAGAGCCAATACAACTGGTTCCAGCAACGTCGCAGGAGTTGGCAGAACGACACGAACTGCCTTCGGGACTCCAGCTCCGGATTTTGCCTCGAGGTTAACTCCTGAAGCCTTTTCCATGAGTGGATATAGCCACAGGGCAGTGGAGGTTTGAAATCGGAGTTTTCCTTCTCCTAGATGGGCTGCCTTCCATGGCTGACGAGCCCCACCTACCCGGCCTGCTCTTTAATAGTGCAAAAGTATGATCTGATCCTTTTTAAGGATACAATAAATAAGCTTTAGATTTTGCCATGATCCACCATGACTTTGTACCAAAGTAGACAGTGTGGCCTCGTCAGACCAGTGTTTTGACTTTGATGGTTTAAAGCAGCTCATTTTGGTTTTATGATCCTTCCGGGGGAGGGGGGGACACATCTGGAAAGAGTTTTGGGCTGGATGAAAGCAAACAACCTGATGTTCAATCCTGACAAGAAAGTGGTCTTGGAGTCTGGGAAATCTATTGATCTAATTTTTCTTAGGCAGGGATGTAATGCCTTTTGTGGGGGGGGGGCAGGATTGTTTTTCACTAGCTTCGGTACTGCAACAGCTGGAAAGAATGAGTCCTCATCAGTGGAACATTCTTTGGTTGCATCCTGGCTTGACTACTGCAAAGTGGTCTTTGTGGGGCTGCCATTAAAGAGAGTTTGAAATTGTGATTGGTAGCACACAGGCTTGTGGCAGCCAATCAGTCAGAAAATATTACACCTGTTTTGTTCCCTTTTCACTGGCTTTCACTTTTATTTCCAGACTTTATTTAAAATGCTGGTTTTAGCATTTAAAACCCCAGTGGTTTGGGACCTAGCGATCTAAAAGAATAACTGCACCCATACAAATTAGCTGGTGTATTCAGACCAGCCTCTGAGGCCTTGGTTCTGTCACCGAAGGATTTTAGATTGATGGCTAAAATCTCCGATGGCTAACAGGGTGGGCTTTTTCAGTGGTGGCCCCATATTTACAGAATCCATCCTCTCTGGAAATCCAGCTCAGCATTGTTCATCCTTATTGACAGTGAGTATTGCAGGATGAGATGGTTGGACAGTGTCACTGAAGCTACCAACGTGAATTTGACCCAACTCCGGGAGGCAGTGGAAGACAGGAGGACCTGGCGTGCTCTGGTCCATGGGGTCATGAAGAGTCGGACACGACTAAGCGACTAAACAACAACAACATTGCAGGATTTGGGGCAAGAATCTTTACTAGTACTGTCTGGAGGTGACCAGAATGAAACATAGATCTTTCTGCAGTAAAGTGTGGACTCTGCCAGTGATCTCTTGACCGTCCTTCAATCTCCCAGTGCATCTGAGAGCTGCTATCATACCAAGATGCACTAGGAGACTGAAATCCCCATTCAGCAAGGTCACCCTGAGTGACCTGGGGTGACTCGGAGAGACTTTGAACTTTTTTTAGGGGGGGGAGAGACTAAGGATGACTAAGAATAAGCGCTGCAGTGTTTCTTTATATACCTGGGACCTTGATCTCCACCATTCTGGACAAGCATTGACTTGCAAGACAATGCAGCTCAGGTCTCTCGCCTATGAATGCAACAGCCATGGAAAACGACACCATCCCAAGCCTTTCATGTTTCCATATTAATCCTAACGAGCATAACATAACTCTGCTTTTGCAACAAAGGTGGGGCGGGGGATCTCAAACAGAGCACATGCCAACTGCACTCCGAATAACCTCAAAGGTTGAGTTTACGGGACCTGAGCAGAGCGGTTGATCACAGGATGTTTTGGAACTTGTTCATTCATAGCGTCACCCTATGTCGGAGGCAACTCGACAGCACATAAGAAGGACACTCCTAAAACGCAGCAAACAGATATTGGAAAGTAAGAATACTTGAGCTCCAGTAAAATCAACAGGACTTGCCTTAGGGAAATAATATGTTTAGGATGGGAAAGGATGGAGGGAAGGACAGACAGACAAATGCCAGAGGTGGCATCAGAGAGAAATGCATATCAATTTATAGGGATGGGATTTTCAGCATTTTTGGACTTTCTGTCCCAGAACCCATCTTGACTCCCCCAGGCAAACGTATGGGACTGAGAGACACCAACCCCGTAAGCAAAAGAGATATCTTCCCACCACCATTGTCATCTTCGTTCCATGTGCATCAACTGGGGGGGGGGGGGGAGGAACACCCGGTCAGTAGTTTCCTGGGAATCGCCTTTGTACACCATGGGGAAGGTATATCAGGGAAAACTCAAAGAAAAAAATAATAACAATAAAGTAAATAAATTAGAGGAGAACCTTGTGGTCCCTTAAAGACAGTTATATTTTAATGTGAGCTTCTGTGGACAAGTCCACTTCTTCAGACATAGGGGAAGGTAGTTCATGGAAAGGCTTCCCCTATGGCGTTTAATAGGCAGCAAGACTACCCTCCCCATGGAGCAGCAGGGCAACTACCAGGAAGCTGAAAGACTGCAGGGCAGTCCCTGTAGAAGACCCTGGAATGAAGCAGATGATGGTACAGTAGTAGAAGGACACCTCTTTTGCCTTCTGTTTCTCTTTCCCCAGTCCCAGAAGTCTCTTTAGAAGGTTCTGTGGAGTGTCTGGGACTAGAAGTCCTACAGTTCTGAAAATCCCGTCTCTGTCTGTCTGCGTATTGATTTCACGACTGAGAGGCTAAGAGAAGCTTGGTTTGCAAGCGGTAGGAAAAGCTTAAAGGCCAATATTTATTTATTTACTCCTCAGGATATGGTACTTTGTCTTTGAACAAAGAAGCTATATTTCAGTTTGTTCAGGCTATCTGAAAGTCCATCTTGCACTATATATATTTGAACAGGAGCCACAGTCTGATGCCTTGTCCTCTACAGCACTGGTCCTCAACCTTGGGCCTCCAGATGTTCTTGGACTTCAACTCCCAGAAATCCTGGCCAGAAGAGGTAGTGGCGAAGGCTTCTGGGAGTTGTAGTCCAAGAACATCTGGAGGCCCAAGGTTGGGGACCACTGCACACTGGCTCTCTGTTGTCTGGTGATACTCATATTGAAATGCTTTTTCATGATTTCCCTCAAATATCATTTTATGGATGGATCCTCTCGGTCCCACTGTGAGAAATGCCGCTCATCAAAATTCTCTGGGGCACCTACAGAATTCTTCAGATGTTTCACTTAAATAAAGTTTGGATGTGTGAAGTATCTCACAGAAATTTTCCCTGTTGAAGCTCTTTCTGGCTTCCATCAAAAGTCCCCACTGGGTTTCCCGAAGTCCCAAAATCACTCTGAAGCTGTTTATAAGTGAAATTTCAGTGGTGTCCCTGCTAATGGTTGTCTGTCAGAGATGGGAAAAGCTGCACTTTTAAATCACCCAGAATCCCCCAGTAAGTGCTTTTTTAGGCTCTCTCTCTCTCTCTCTCTCTCTCTCTCTCTGTGTCTGTGTGTCTGTCTGTCTGTCTGTCTGTCTGTCTGTCAATCTAAAAGCAAGATACAGATTTCAAAATAAACCCAAAATAAAATATATTTAATTTGTACTACCTGTTGGTTCCTTTTTAGCATTATAAGAGAACTAGAATTTCACAACAGTATTTCAGTAAATATTTATTTGAATTATGGAGAAGATCAAATTGGAAAGTGTGTGTGTGTGTCTGTGTCCGTGTGTGCATATATATGTATATATGCACACACAGTGACAAAGTCACATATATATCACATCACAGAGGAGCACTTTGATCTTAGCTCAGATAACAGCTGCTATACCTGAGAGAATTTCTGAGCTGATATATCCTTCAGCCCAGGTAGATCTCAGGGGAGGTGTCTGGTTGACCTCAAAGTAAAGTCCAGGTACTTGATACCTGAGGGAGGGTCTTTGAATGAGCAAGAGAACCTGGCCTCGACGTGTTATCATCCTGTCAGTCTTGTGTTTCTGGCTAGACACAGTGAACACAGGAAAAGAGAACCCAACAGGGAGGGATATGTGTTGAACCTTCTTGGCTTCCCTCTCGCTGTAAAAATAAAAGGCAGAAAGCCAAAAACGGCATGATTAGATTATGGCTGCTCTCTTGTGTTCTCTCTTACTTGACTGTAAATACACAGAGGTCTGTTGGGAAGCCAGGATAATGCATAATGCAAAGGACAAACGGTAGAAGAAAACTGCATAAAAGGATTTGTATTTGTATACGTTGCATTGGCATTTATAATGACCACACAACTCCCTTTTATTTCAATGGCATAAAGGGAGCAGACGTTGTTTAGCTACGCTCTCTGTAATGCTCCAACCCAATGGATAGGCAGCAGAAATTACAAATGGAAGACCAGATTTCAAATGGTTGTTCTGCTGGATTCCTTTCTACTAGAGCCATGTTAACTATCCATTTTGGACCCCAGGGCAAGTGGAACCATATCCCACCCACCCACCCATCCCCAAAAGGAGGAGGAAATGTGGTATGTGTGTCTCCTCCCCCCCTCAGAAAAAAGAGAAAAGGTTTTGATTTCAAAAGAAAGCTGAGGGGTGTTGCTCCTCACCTAACCCTCACGGATAGGTTCACCTCTGGATGTCGTTGCCACTGACAAATTTTGTGGCTCATGGGTTAAACTGCAGTACTGCAGCCAAAACTCTGCTTCGATCTGGTTCAATCCCAGTTAGCCAACTCAAAGTTCATTCAGCTTTCCAAGGTCGGTAAATTGAGTACTCAGCTTGCTGTGGCCTTATCTCATTGTGTGTGTGTGTGTGTGTGTGTGTGTGTGTGTGTGTGTGTGTGTGTGCGTGTGTGCGTGTGTGAGTATGTATATATATTTTATATATGTTTGTGTGTGTATAGAGATGCAGGTGGCGCTGCAGGTTAAACAGCTGAGCCACAGGTTGGCAGTTTGAATCCGCGTGAGCTCCCTTTGCTTGTCCTAACTCCTGCCAACCTAGCAGTTTGAAAGCCTGCAAACACGAGTAGATGAATACGTACCACCTTAGTGGGGATGTAACAGTGTCCTATATCTAGTTATGCCGGCCATGTGACCACAAAAAGTGTCTACAGACAAACACCAGCTCTTCGGCTTACAAATGGGTATGAGCACCGGCCCCTAGAATTAGACACGACTGGACTTAATCACCAAGGGGAACCTTTACCTATGTGTGTCCATGTAAACCATCCCATTTATTGTCTCCTAGAGAGTCAGTCACCATGGAAAAGCCTGCCTGAAGCAAAAGGTCCTTGCCTGCTTGCAGAAGGACAGCAAAGATGGCGCCAGCCTAGCTTCCAGTGGGAGGGAGTTCCATAGTATGGGAGAAACAACAGAGAAGGACCTCTCCTGAGTCCCCACCAAGCACAGCTGTGAAGTTGGTGGGACTGAGAGGAAGGCCTGCCCTGATGATCTTAACACCTAGGCAGGCTTACAAAGGGAAATATGGTTTTTGAGAGAGCTTGGATCCAAGCCATTGATACGTAGCAACATCATTTGCTTTGAAGGGAATTTCATTTCTAAGCTATTTCATCTAATATTTGAATAAACATTATGAGTAGCATCACTTCTTTAATAGGACTACAACTCCCAGAATCCCACAGCCAGCATGGCTGGGAGTTATAGTCCCCAAAAAAGTAATTTGTTCAAGTGCTGGTATTATAGAAAAATTCTAGAAATCAGCAGTGTACTTGTTGGACTGAGATTTAGCTATGCTTAAAATAGATCTGCTGAAATGAATGGGACGTGTTAATTACAACGAGCACAAGCCCCGTTTGTTTCAGTGGGCCTATATTAACCAGTTAAGAATGTTATGTCAGTCCTCGGAACTGGTTAGGTCACCCCAAATGGTATCCATAGTTCTTCCACTGAAAGGCGTCCTCGTGTCAAACCATTAAATTATTAGAGTACCAACCAAAGAGGGGTTATTTTGTGGAGGTTTTTTTGGCTCTAAATAATTTAGGTGAATATATTACCCCTAGACCAGGTGCTTAATTTATGCAGATGGCAAAAATAAATTATTCAGAAATGGGAGACAGCTAAAAAACAGATGGGAAAGGCAGCCAAAGCCAAACAAACCCAGGGGGCACCTGGTTTGTGGTTCTCAAATAAAGCTGAGGCAGGAGTTAAGTACTGGTGTTAAAAGGGATTTTTAGACTGACAAGAAAGAGGCTCACCAAATGCTGGAAATATTTGTAAAGAGCAGTCAGTCTTTCTCAGTCTAGATAGAACATTCAAATATGTAAATAGTTTCCCGGCTGCTGATGTCATGCAGCTCGTATCTTCCTCACTCTCTGTCAGTGGCTGAAATCCTGTTTGTGAAGCTATGCCGCTTAAGGCTGATGACATCATCGGCCATGGTGAGTTTTCAGAATTAAAAAAATCCTATCGTTCGTTCGTTTAGTCGTGTCCGACTCTTCGTGACCCCATGGACCAGAGCATGCCAGGCCCTCTTATCTTCCACTGCTTCCTGTAGTTGTGTCAATTTCATGTTGGTTGCTTCGCAGACACTGTCCAGCCATCTCATCCTCTGTCGTCCCCTTCTCCTCTTGCCGCCACACTTTCCTAACATCAAGGTCTTTTCCAAGGAGTCTTCTCTTCTCACGAGATGGCCAAAGTATTGGAGCCTCAGCTTCAGGATCTGTCCTTCCAGTGAGCACTCAGGGTTGATTTCCTTTAGAATTGATAGGTTTGTTCTCCTTGCAGTCCAGGGGACTCTCAAGAGCCTCCTCTAGCACCACAATTCAAAAGCATCAATTCTTCGGCGGTCTGCTTTCTTTATGGTCCAGCTCTCACTTACATACATCACGACAGGAAAAACCATAGCTTTGACTATTCGGAGTTTTGTTGGCAAGGTGATGTCTCTGCTTTTTAAGATGCTGTTTAGGTTTGTCATTGCTTTCCTCCCAAGAAGCAGGCGTCTTTTAATTTCGTGGCTGCTGTCTCCATCAAAAAATCCCATACCCACTCCCCAAAGGTTGTGATGCTCCCATGGAATCCGTTACATCCTGGGGAAGTCACTGCCGGGCTTGAGAATTGTGGTGTGGGGGTCTTTAATTTCTGAATATCACTGTCACTGGGATGATTTTACTGTTGATAGCAATACAGTATTTGGAAACTGAAGATTTCCTCCGTCCCCCTCATGTTGTGAAATGAGAAGCTGCCAATCTCACAACCCTAGTAAAGCCACTGAGGGAGTGACTAGGCAGGTATTTGGCCCGCTGTTGGTGTCTTGTTTGTCTCTATGCTTTCTATTTTCATTCCAACAACTACACAGTGTTATTGCTAATCATGAGCTAGTCTGATATTTTGGCATGTGTAGGCATCCTTCAGTCTCGAAACATTATGGTAACGTGCTTTGTATGGAGGATGCGGAACAGCATCTAGTGCGGCTGAGAAGGCTGATTCGAGAGTGACCATCCCCTTCACACTGAAGACAAATGCAATCTGTCCCCTGTCCAGCTCCCTGATTTTGCTTTGACGCTGTATGCGAAGCTGGAGTGTCCTCTCCAGAGCACGAAGCTTAGGTAAAATAACACGGAGGATAGGTTGTTACCCAAGCAGCAAATCCCCCCTCTCCACAAGGCAGTGGAGGGTTGAAATCGGAGTTTTCATTCTCCTAGATGGGCTGCCTTCCAAGGCTGACAAGCCCCACCTACCCGGCATGAGTATGCAGTATATTCTGTAGAGACAACAGGGAATGGTTGGTTATTTGACCATGTTTCCTTCTGTCTTGCTTTTGCCGTACGTTATAGTCAATATTGGTCCTTTAGGGGAGTTTCTGCCACATCCAGATGAAAACATTGATGATGCCCAGTGTAAGGTATGGAATGAGGCTTGCTCCTTTTGCTTGCCTTCTGCTTGCCACGATAAGGACTACAGCTGCAATGAAATTAGCAAATATTATTTCTAAAAAAATATTTCCCTAGTTTAGTACTATAACAATAAACTGATACAGCACTAATTCAAGTATTTACCACGCCTTGTCAGTTCAGCACTGTTTCACTTGCTAAACATTACAAAAATTAAAAAGAAGGGATTGGATGCTGGCGAAAGGGGTGGGTAAGAGGGTAGTGATCATGGCAAGAGAGGGGATGGAGAACGGGGCTTTGTGATATGGGTTGAAATGCACCTTCCTGGGATAATTAAATATTTCTGTTTGCATGCTGATACAGATTTAAATGCCAGGGTGTGGAATACAGCATCAGCCACAGACAAACTTCTGTGCAGTCCACACACTCATATTTCTCAAATATATACTGTTTTCGTAGCCTGCAGTGTTTTTCATCAATCTCAAATACGTTTTGACATCCACTTTTAAAACATTAAAATGTATGGACCATGAAAATATCTGCTTAATTGAAAAGGTATTTTGGTGAATTTATTATGCAGAATCATAGTGAACATGCCACCCTCCTTACTGCCCATTCTCCCCACCAATTCTTAGTTTGTGCTAAAACATGTTTTAGCCTTATAACTTTTAAAGATATTTGAGAAAACTAAACAAAACAAAAGCCTAGGCAGATGATATCTCACCTTGAACCTGAAGTGAAATCTAAATCCCAAGTTTTGACATCAGTTGAATGCCATACAATTGAATATGACATCAGAAATTTATTTTCACTGTATAGCCAGGAAGCAAGGATGAATGAACAAAAGTCTGTTAAATGAGAAGGAAATTGGTGGGAAATTCTGCAAAAACCTAGACAGGTCAGTTTTTTCCCAGAAAGGAAAAGACATTGTCAACATTTGGTATGTAGGCAAAATGTACAACATTTTTGGATTATGTCTAAATAGATCCACTTAATTGGTTTAAGGTTATCAATATTGAAATTTCTACCCTATTTTTCTACCTCTAATTTAAATACTTCTACCCCATCTTTCCAGTTTCCACTTCAAGGCAATGTACATAAGATTAAAGCAAACTCAAATGTAAAAGTTGGAAACATCTCAAGAGCAATTGTGTGCCATCCGACTCATGGTGACCCTATGAATGAGCAATCTCCAAGAGGTCATGTCTTCATCTGCCCTCCTCAGCTTTTGCAAACTCAAGCTTGTGGTTTCCTTTAGGCAGTCAATCCATCTGATATTTGGTCTCCCTCTTTTCCTGCTGCCTTCGACCTTTTCCAGCATTATTGTCCAAAGGGCAATACAAATATTTAATTTAAAATCAATATAATCTAGAGGCAAATTTGAACAAATCTGAAATGCAGAAACTAAAGCATCTTAAAATTACAGTAGAAGTACAGTAGAATGGAAGAAAGTAATGAGATAAATTTGCAATCAATGTGCCACTGTACCAGATATATAGTGTTTGCTTGCTTGCTTGCTTGCTTGCTTGCTTGCTTGCTTGCTTGCTTTATAGGCTGCTTTTCTCCAGTAAGGGGACCCAAGGCAGCTAGCAACATTAAAAGAATAGAACTAAAAACTGAATATTAAACATTTAATTTTTTAAATTTATATGCTAATTAAAATAAAACTGAATAATTAAAACCAGGTAAACATTAAAGACTAATATATGCCAGGGTCAAGTACATATCTAGCCTCTTACCTCTATGCATTCTGTCTGTATTATCAATCTGCAAAAAAAAAAAAGATAGTTCTCCTTCAGAAGTGAAGGCAGGATTCACTGGGACTCTAGTACACTTGCCTCAAGCAAATTTGCTAATTTAACAAAACAATAAAGGATAATTAACTACAAATATGTAACCAATTAACAGCTCTAACTGATAGCAACAGCCACTGTAACAACATTTAGTTTTTTAGTCAACCAGATTTTTAAAAATTTTGAATGATACACTTAATATATCATTGGGCGTTGTGCGTCATTAAATGGCAGAACTGTTTATCATAGGACATACTTTCCTTTGCTTCCATATAGTAGATGCCACAAGCTTTGTTTTCGATTGTACATTTTATCCACGCTTTTTACCTCTGAGGAAAACATCTGGTAAGAGGCCAAAAGGAGTCATCTGTGGGGAACTCATGTTCTTCATGTCTAATTTGACCCTGAGTGTTGCATTCCAAGTGAGTAATCTTTACAAAAAGTCCTGTATGTTAGATAAATATCCTTTTCCCCCATTGCAAAAATTAACTGAGATGGAGACAGAAATTATAACCCTTCTGTTTTCATGCAAAGATTCGCACGGCCAGGGATTTCGTTGCTCACTGGCTCTAAGCAGGTGCCCGGTGGAGGAGGCACGGCTGAGAACTGCCACACACCTGTTTGGCAAAAGGATGAACCAGTTTGTGCCCACCTCAGTTTTTTAGTAGATAGGTCATACAGTACAATGAGGGTACTACATACTCTCCCAGCCACAGCCTTTGTGTACTTAGAATCATAGAATCATAGAAAAGTGAAGTTGGAAGGGGTCTACAAGGCCATCAAGTCCAACCCCCTGGTCAATGCAGGAATACAGTCAAAGCAGATCTGCCAGGTGATGATCTAAATTTTTCTTGAATGCCTCCAGTATTGGAGCACTCACCAACTTCCGAGGTCACTGGTTCCACTGTCATACTGCTCTAACAGGAAGTTATTCCTGATAGTCAACTGAAATCTGGCTTCCTGTAACCTGAGCCCATTGTTCTGTGTCCTGCACTCTGGGATGATCGAGAACAGATCTCGCCCCTCCTCTGTATGACTACCATTCAAGTATTTGAAAAGTGCTATCGTATAACCCCTCAGTCTCCTTTTCTCAAGGCTAAACATGCCCAATTCTGATGGTTGTTGTGGGTTTTTTGGGCTTCTTGGCCGTGTTCTGAAAGTGGTTCTTCCTAACATTTCGCCAGTCTCTGTGGCCGGCATCTTCAGAGGACAGCAAACAGTTTGCTGTCCTCTGAAGATGCCGGCCACAGAGACTGGCGAAACGTTAGGAAGAACCACTTTCAGAACACGGCCAAGAAGCCCGAAAAACCCACAACAACCGTTAGATCCCGGCCGTGAAAGCCTTCGCGAATACATTGAATGCCCAATTCTTTCAGCCTTTCCTCGTAAGGCTAGGTTTCCAGCCCTTGATCTTCCTTGTCACCCTCCTCTGAACTTGTTCCAATTTGTTAGCATCCTTCTTGGAATGTGGCATCCAGAATGACTCAGGTGCTGAGTGGGATGACCCCCGATTTGTAGCCATTTATTTGGGTACCGCCTGGGCCCAGAGCTTTCACACGCCTATAGCCTGTACATACCCTTGTAGTGCAGATGTTGAAAAATCCCAAAGGTCTCTGTTCAGGCCAACTTTCCTATGATTTCAAATAAATCTTAATTAGGTAAATAAGGCTCTGAAACATTGACTCTGCTGATATTCAGTCGTATAAAAGTCTGCTGGGATACAAACAATCCCTATAAATATTACCAAACAAAGCCCAAAACAGAACATCTGTATTTTTTATTAGCAAGATACACTAATTTATTTTATTTATTTATTTAACTTATTTGCCGCCCACTATACCCAAAGGTCTCTGGGCGGCTTACAACAATGTAACTATCATGGTAACCAATTCCTTTTGGGAGACTTGGAACTAAACTGTAACTGACTGGAATTTTCCAGATTCTGAGCCGAGGTGTTCTTCCTAAAGCTTTCCTACACTAATGCTTTACACCATGCGCAGGGAGTAGCCAGAAATGTTTTAGCTCTCACATGTCCCATTTTATATCATATTCCATTTTATAAGTAAATCATAGGAATATTAAGAAGGATTATGGAGTAAAGAAAAAAATAACAACTCAGAACCATAGTAGGGTAACCCAGTGGCTCAGCACATCTGACTAACAGTTTACTTTCTATACAAGATAAAACATGATCAGCACCCACGACCAGTATGGTAAGATTAAAATAAGCTCAAGACACACATTACTCAGAGAAACAAGTGCAGTCCCGTTGGTGAAATTCTTGATGGATGCAGAAGAAAGTTTTAAACTAATATTTATCCTGTAAATTACTACCACACACACAAATGTACAAAAATATGACTAAACTAATAGGACAGTTATTTTCAACTATTCTTGCTAATGAGTAAATTAATTTTATTTGCACTAAATTAGACTCATCTATAGGAAACATAGATGTGGTGGGCGCTGCGGGTTAAACTGCAGAAGCCTCTCTGCTGCAAGGTCAGAAAACCTGCCGTCGTAAGATCGAATCCACGCGACGGAGGGAGCTCCCACCGCTTGTCCCGGCTCCTGCCAACCTAGCCATTCAAAAGCATGTAAAAAATGCGAGCCGATAAATAGGTACCACCTCGGTGGGAAGGTAACGGTGTTCCGTGTCTAGTCGCGCCAGCCACGTGACTACGGGAACTGTCTACGGACAAACACTGGCTCTATGGCTTGGAGACAGGGATGAGCACCGCGCCCTAGAGTCAGACATAACTGGACTAAATATCAAGAGGAACCTTTACCTTTACCTATAGGAAACACCCCAAGGCTCACTACAGCACTGAACTATAAGAAGTTTATCTGATCTGCAGTTTGATATAGAAATGCAACAGATGCCATTATAATCATGAAGGTAGAGAATAAATACTGGAGGAAAACATATATTCAGGAACAGGAGCACAAAATATTTTTGCTTGTTTGCATTTTCTTATGAAACATCAGTTTTAAACCTCCTGAGACTGACCACAGGAGAAATCATGCTCTGCCTCAGATATCTACTCATTGTCAAAGTCTATGCTGGATCTTGCAGAGAAAACCAAATAGCACACCAAAAGGAAAAAATGCACACCGGCAGGATTTAGTTGGTGGGTTGAAACGTGCACCCCAAAATGCTGAAACTTTGGGGATGATTTCTATGATGAAAGCCAGGGTGAACAAAAATCTATGATTTTTTTTAAATCAAAATTTAAAAATCAATTTGTTATTAAAAATTCTCCAAAAACTTTTTTTAAAAAAATTCATGTCATGATTGAACCCACATAAGAGGAACTGAGAGCATTTTTACAAGCTTTTCCTGACTTTTTGACTGACTTTTGAACCATGGGGGGAGGCATTTGAGCATGCACCCCAAGGCTCACGATCATTACACAATGCACACGCACAGAAGCAGTAGTATAGTGGAGCCAGGGTCTGAAGACTCGAAGCTCTGACACTTTCTAAGTAACAAAGTATGACATCAGCCATTCGCTTACGGCGCCCCGGTTCCCCGAACTCAGTTGCAATCCTCATAGAAGCGGAGTGAAAGGATTTTCCCAAGAACAGTATATTGGTTCACAACACAAAGTTTTTTTCAGGAAGCGGACTTGTCCATGAAAGCTTTTATTAAAATGTAGCAGTTAGTGTTCAAGGTACCACAATGCTTTTGTCTTCTTTTTCTCTTTTGTTTTGGTCTCGAATGAACAATTAAAAGCCATTGACTTTACAAAAGATCTGCTCCTGATTTGTGGATATGGGCCAAACCTACTCTCTGAATTTTTTCTGACTCTTCTTCTCAGTGAGACTAGCTACAGGGTGTGTCAGGATGAGCTATAGGGTGTGTCAGGATGTGCTTCCAGACTTCTGTGCTATTCCATGGCATAGAAACTGTAGAGTTTCCAGAACTCTGCAAAACTCAGGGCAGCTGGCACAATAAAAGAAGGAAGAAGACTACCAGGAGGAAGTATGGCAGGAGGAACTCTTGTTAATAAAAGCGACATGAGGATGCACAGATGTCCATCTAAGGGGCAAGTGGGGTAAACTGTCCCCTTTGGAATTCTAGATTTTAATTATTATTTTAAAGTGCACAAGCAGACATACGATATTGTAGTAGTAGGTGTTACAGTAACAAAACATTTTCTAGCCTCCTGACAAAAAGAAATCCTGCAGATGTGTTGCGCAAATGATGGGTTCAAAAAGGAATCAAGGGGACAGACAGGAAGGAGGGGTTCAGAACCATCCAATTGCAATAGCACTTCTGTCTATGACAGAATCATTTAATTCAGAATTCATGTAGAGCGGAACAGTTGAACAGCAAAAAGTATGCCTATATTTAAAGGCAAATAGTATAGCCCAACAGTGCAGAACTGGACTGCACAAATAAAAAAACAGAAAGAGAGAGAAAGAAAGAGAGAAGATATTTGAGTGTCATTGTCTTCTGAGGCCAAAGGTCAGGCAGTTTCATAATTAGGGTCAACTGAATGTAGGGACCAGGGTTATGGGAGAAGGATGCTGTCTGATTAGCAAGCAAATTACTCTAAGTGCTGTCAATCACATTCAGAACCATTTAAAAAATCACAATTTTCCTCTAGTCTAGCAATCTTTGCGAAAGGTAGACAACCGTTCAACCACCTCCTGAAAGATGGTTGTCTAGGTTTCATGCATCCTGTATGTAGAACAGACATTTACATATCTGGAAATCAACACTCTTGCGTTGTGTTGCAACCTTTTTCGTGGCTGGTTTATATTTCTGGTTCAGAGGTCCCTTGCATCCCTGCAGATAACCTCTATGGGCTTAGATTTGCTACCGGCAGAAGGATCTAAAACAGCATTGCCAGGGTGCCAGCTAAAGTTACTAGGAATTGCTTTGCTTCACCAGGTCCCCAGGCAGAGAGACATGTCCCAGAGTAAGCAGTACTTCTGGACAAGATATTTTGGTTTCTGTGTATGAAGGGTCTTGAAAACCTAGACAACCATCTCCCCCTATTTCTAGCTAGTGCCAGAACTTAGTGGCTCAACATTAAGGATTGTATGTGGGGTGCTCCAGATAGTAAGATGGAGCCAACTCCATGCACCCATCAGGTCTCTTCTCAGCTTCCTCCCTTCTTCTCATATTTGGAGTCCTGGCACGAGGAGCATCATGCTGTTTGGAGCAAAGCAGGGAGTGGAGCACCAGTATGATGACTCATGAGACTTCTTATCTCATAAGCCCTAGTAGCAGATGCATAAAGCCTGGAAAAATCTTCCCCCTCGCAAATTTTGCCAGCCTGCCTCTGTGACATTGCAAGTTTCCACCACTAGTCTGTTTTTGGTCCTAAAATGCCAGGAAATGGGGTGTGGCTGGCTTAGCACCCTCAGACTGAAAAAGGTAGGTCAGGATAACCTTGAAGCAAGATGCTCCCAAACTCACAATTACAGTGGTGCCTCGCAAGACGATTGCTTCACATGACAACGAATTTGCTTTATGATGAGGTTTTCCGAGCGATCTTGCACTTCATTTAACGATGTTTCCTATGGGCGATTTTTTCTTTACAATGTTAGGGACCTTGCCTCGCAAGACGGTTAAATTTTAGGTCCCTGTTTTTTGCTTTACAATGTTTTTGACAGCTTGGTCTTGCTTCGCTATACGAGTCTTTTAATGGTCTCTGTTTCGTTAGACGGCTGTCTTCGCTTGGGAACCGCATTTTGCTTAATGATGTTTCCTATGGCAATTTTCGCTTTATGATGACAATCCATTCCCATTGGAACGGATTATCAAGTTTTCAATGCATTTCAATGGGAAAACGTGTTTCGCAAGACGATGTTTTCGCTTAACAGTGATTTTTGCAGAATGAATTAACATCGTCTTGCAAGGCACCACTGTACTAGCAGCTGATGGTTTCTGCCTATTGCAAGATGAGGTGCCTGGTTTGCTCAAACCATGGGATGCTCGTGCAAGTCGTACGTCTGCAAGGCCAGTGACGCCACAGAACCTCCATTTTGAGTGCAATGGGTATGAAACTTTGGAAATGAAGAGTTCTAAAACCTGACATTTGATCTTAGATGCTGAGAAGGAAAAAGAGACAAGACTCATCTGGAAAGCTGGCCCCAGGCATCTTTTTGAAACAGAGACCCTTCCTTTGCAGGATTACAATATTTTTAGTTAATATTGTAGAATACAGTGATGTTGGTCAATTAACAGATCTTAGGAGCTTCGGAAAGTTTATTTGTTTGAGACGTTTATTGCCCTTATGCTCAATGTCTATGAATATTGTCCCTAGCTTTATCTAGGTTTGACAGTAATCATAAAAAATGTGTGTGTAAAAAATCCATGAGTTGTTACATTCTGATCAATTTCGTCCTGGTTTTGTGGCACTTGCATTAAAACAGTATAGCGCTGAACCCCGTTGTTAGTCCAAACTAAAGAAGAACCATTGAATGAATGGAACTCCTCAGGTCAGTCTTTACATCTGTCCCATGGATTTCATGGGTCTACTCTAGGTGGGACCAACAAGATGTGATTCAGCCCATAATATTCCATAGCATGCTAGGAGATCTATATTTTATTAAAATGTGGTTAGCATAATATTTTCAGTCTATATAATATTCCTAATGTAAGGCTCTATCTGCACTGTTTTGCAGTTTGTGATGACAATCTGTTGTATGACAAATTTATCACTTTGGCCTGTTGGTGGTGGCGTCATTGTTCTTCAACTTAAATGTTTGATGCTGTCATTATAAACAAACCTGGCATCTGTTTAACATGAAAGTGGGAAAATGCCCAAACATGTAAAAACCATTACTTGCTTTTGGATGACCCTCAAGGAATGCCAGTGCACATCTGGCTGATGACAGTCCTGTTTTTTACATCAGCTGGATCTTGGGAGGATTACAAGAATCAAGGTGTATCTTCAAGTGGATCAACCCAGTAAGGACATAGCCTGCATTATCTCGGGAAGAATCTGTATTCTTAGAAGTGCTCTATTGTGTTGCCAGATCCGCTAAGCAAAAAATGTGCTATAAAATTAATCCTTTGACTCTGGCAATTCTGTGCATACCACCACTGCAGATGTGCTGAAATAGAAGCACTTACATATGAAGGGGCTGTAAGACAGCAGCATCCCTCAACTCTGTATTTCCTGCCTTAACTCACTTTAAAGAAGTGATGATGGGGATTTGACAATAAGAGTTTTCTGACAGCTGGGCATTCTCAAAGGGACTAACAGTTTTAAGACAGGAATCTCAAAAAGCTGAGAAGGGATGGTTGTCTATAGAGATGTCCACAAACTTCAGACAAGTGCTTATAAACTGAATCAGAAGTTTTTGTGTGTTTCTAGGCACTCACAGTGGAAAAAGCACAGGAGCTAAAGGGTGAAGTGGCACCTACTCCCATACACACTTGCTCACAGATCCCTTGTGCTAAATCCCATATTCAAAGAGTTAACCTTGTCAAAATAAAAAAAAAAAGTAACGTGATTAAAAGCAGGGAAAAGGTGAAAATGAATGAAGATGCTGATTTGGCACCAAGGGAGAAGGAGACCAGGCTGTTGATCTTTCATGCCTTTCCTGTTGCAAAGTCATTGATGAAATCATCAAGGTCTTTACTTTTATAGACTTGTGCTTGTAGTCATCCAACATTCTGCACCTAGGATGAAGGGGCTGCAACACCACTAATTTCCTATCCAGGAAAGAGAAGGAAAGGGAGAGAGAGAAAGGACAGAAAGTGTAGAGGTAGGATTAGAATGTATTTATTTATTTATTTATTTATTTATTTATTTATTTATTTATTTATTTATTTATTTATTTATTTATTTATATCCCACCCATCTGGTATATTCTACCAAAGGTTTTTGCACCTTTATAATAAAAAATAAGCTACGTTTCTGTTTCCTTGGACAAGTTTACCAGCTATTCTGAAGGAGGTCAGAAGAGAAGGCTCAGAAAGGAGACAATGAGGTGAAATTCCAGGTTGTATGAAGGAAGAGCAGGCTCATTGAAGTTCCCTTTTAAGAAGGAAACCAAGAATTGTAGAACCAGGTCATTTTGCTGCCTAAAGCAAAGAATAAGTTTCGCTCCTAATTCCCTACATAAAAGCAAGCAGGACTGGCAGCTGAATGTTATTGGCAGTTCAGTATTTCAGGATAAAGTCTGCCAGGACAACAAAGCATAGTAAGCTAGCTCAGATAATGCAAGACTGATCTAGGAATGCAAGTCTTTTGCCACAAAATCATAGAAACATGGAATAATTCAGTTGGAATAGGCCATCAAGTCCAACCCCCTCCTCAATGCGGGAATCCAATTCAAAGTATATCTGACACATGGGTGTCCCATTTTCTCTTGAATGCCTCCAGTGTTGGAGTGCTCACCATCTCCTGACATAATTGACTCCATTGTCATACTGCTCTAACAGTTAAGAAGTTTTCCCTGATATTCAGCCTAAATCTGACTTGCTATAGCTTGAGCCCATTACATGTCCTGCACTCTGGGATGACTGAGAACAGATCCTGCCCCTCCTCTGTAGGACAGCCTTTCAAGTATTTGAAAAGTGCTATCATATCTTCCTTCAGTCTTCTTTTCTCAAAGCTAAACATGCCCAGTTCCTTCTGTCTTTCCTCGTACGGCTTGGTTTCCAGTCCCCTCATCATCCTTGTTGCCCTCCTCTGTCCTTCTCTTTGATTCCTGCTCATTCTGAGATTCCTCTCCATCTCTGGAGACATGAAGAAGCATGGCAGGTCTTGGAAATCTTCAACCCTGAGACTTGGCAACCCTAGGAAGAAGCATGTGTTTTTTAAAAAGTATATCTGCAGGTACTCACGTGCAAATGCTCAATAATATGGTGGCAGGTATATTGCAAGCAGAAGGTGACAACTATACCATGTGGCTAATATAGTTGCTTCTAGAAGAACAGACCTGCAGGCCACATACACCATTGTTCCTGTCTAAAATTTAAGACCTTCTGTAAAGAAAAAGTCACTCTAAGCAGCATAATCAAATAAAATGCTTTCTCAGACTACTACCACTGTCTACATAGCCTTGATTTTCATCCGATATCTCTCAGGTTTGGGCCATACAAAACAATATTTAACGCACATGCGCACACCCATGCACATGCACGTACACACACACATATACACATTTTATCCTGCTTCCATGCTAGCTACTTGATAGGTTGTTTTTTAAAAAGGAATTAATACAGTTAAAGAGAGCCGGCAATCATCTATAACAGAGCAGCATTAGGATGATGCTCTAGGACCCAAGGTATCATCTTACCATGCTCAAGAGATGACTGGCTTTGACAGGTACTATATCCTTTCTTCCTAAAAGTAACTTTTCAAGACTTGGATCTTTAGAAAGAGCCTGAAATTGTGAGCATCCGTGGAAAGTTATTTTTATTAAGCCTTATTATAATAACCTGCTTAACACATCTATAATTGAAGGTCAATAGGAGGATGCTCTGGATCCTAGAGCATCATCCTCTTAACTCTGCTCGGTGACGGATGGCTTTTGCAACTCATTGTTTCATTATTCTTAAAATTAACCTTTCAAGCTCTACCTGAGGTCTCCATCTCACCTAAACCATTTCTTAAAATCACAATTAATGGTCAAGAATTAAGTTTCTTTACTAGCCACCCCTTTTAATCATCTGCGGTACTGAAGGTCATTTGGTTCTCCGTCCTCATTTCCCTCGGCTGTGGCTAGGACGACTCCTCCTCTTCCTTGTTGTTGTTGTTATGCTGTCGAAACCTAATATTAGTAACAGCATGTACAGAGAGGACTTGGACCATGAATTCATAATGAGGCACTTATCATGGAAGACATGTGAGCACCCCGTCCTTGTTGGCAGCCGTCCGGCCAGACTGTGGTTTGCTCATCCTTGCACAGGGACGAAATCGCTTGTTCCACTAAATAAACAGAAAACAAAGACTTTCTGATTCGGCTCTTTCCTCCGAGGGTCATCAGCCAAAATTCATGAACAAAGACGCCATGAATAGGGGAATTCACCATCTAAAGTTTCAGAGCATTCAGATGTGTCTTTGTTGGATGTTAGGGGCAGCCACTCGCTCTTTAAGAGCCCCCACCAAGGCAAAGACTGGATTACGGGAGGGTGTCTGTAGAGGAACGACCTTCCCCTCAACTTTCATAGTTTGCCAGTTCATGAATCAAACACTTGAAAAGTCGCCCCCAAGGGTCTGTGGGCGCTGTCACTCTCCAAAACAACTACCAGGGCAGCTATTCCTATGGGAAAAGCCTCAGTGAAGGAAGGGTGGTTGCTACTTCCATCCATCTCCACCCCTCCTGTTTTCGGCAAGGATGGAGTTGCTAAAAACTTGTCTTTCTGCAAAACAGTGGTTCGTTTTCATAGAACCAACAAGGAACCCAAGTAGAGATTTCCTCATTCCCTTTACTAACAACATCAGTAGCAGCAGCACCAACAACAATAACAGCAGCAGTAGGGGACCAGCTCCTTTCAGATGCCCCACATGTACAGAGTGAGGACACTATCCATGCTTTATATCCACAGAGTCAGAATATAGTCTGAATCCACCAGTCCTCATGAAAGGCACCTCCCCATTGTATATTCATATAATATCTGACAGGGGGTATTGTGTTGCTACTAGGGCAAGTGATGAGTGGCAGTGATAGTGTTCTTGCTTGAAGGGCAGGAACAAAGGTGCTGAAGGCCCAGCTGCCTGTGTGTATCTTCTGTAGACATCAGAAGCCACTACAGGAGCTTTGAGGCCTCTCATGAGGCCTATAAGCCAACCTGCAGCACTTGTGTTTCTCAAGAGATCTCTCCATGGTTATGATGGTGACACAGGTAGCCAGTGGCTCCACCTGGCTCTGCTAATAACACCCCAGACTTAAACTATGTGATCCTAACGATCCTCCAGACATTGTCACCAAGCAATGTTCTTCATTGATCTCACTAGCTCAAACTGTTGATTTTCCCAAAGCTCTCTTGTATGGTAAACTATTGAACTAAAGGTGGCTATACTGTTCGGTGAAGTATGTCTACTCACTAAGCGATCCATCTAAGGAGCTTCCTGGTCCAGCAGAACTGTCGTTGGACAACATGCCCTTTGTCAAAATAGGATGTATGGCTCCATGTTTAGGTATTTTTGATCGTGCCTTCTGGTTTTGATCCTGAGAGATGGTTTTGTTCTTGACCCTTGCCTCTTGGTTTGTTCATTGAGTCTCACCTTTTTTTTGCTTGCTCTGTGCTTCCTCGCCAGCCCTCGCATAATGGCAAAAGCCAATCAATTCATCTAGCCCCTTGCAAACTCACACACATAGACAACTCAATAAAGTTCCTTTTTGAACTACAGTGCTCAGGATCCCTCAGCCAGCATAACCATGGTAAGATTCTGGGAGCCACAGTAAAAAATAGATAAATGGGCAGGTGGGGACAGACAGACAGACAGACAGACAGACAGACAGACAGACAGACAGACAGATAGATAACTTTTACACACTAATTTAACTATTGTTTGCACAGTCTTCTTGAAATCAGCTGGATTTAATTTAACCAACTTGTATTAATTTAGTTGAACCTACTCTTAATGTTTATGCCTGTATCTCAGGAGTGGGAAACATGTGTGATCCCCATGCTGTTTTGGACTTTAACGTACCACTGATGATGGTGGCAAGGGTTGATGTACAATGCTGTCAAATGTAAAAAGCATTTCTCCTTCATTCTATATGCAACTCACTCTGTAGATGCATTCATGCATGCATGCATGCACACCTTCATTCACTGGAAGGAGAAAATATATGCCTCATGCCTTGTGGGGGGTAGCCCACAAATAAATTAAGAATATATAAAAATATGTTCATGTGTGTATTATTATTATCATTTGCACATAATTCAACCCGTGTAAAGTATAGATGCCGACAAAACCCATAATTCTTTTTTCTTTTAAAAAGACCACAGACTTATATTTTAAAAAGCACAATCTGAAATATATAACAGAAAAATACAAACATGCAATAATGTAAAGGCCAGTATCCCGTTACCTAAATCCAGAGCCAAAGGGCAATTGCATAACTCTCCAGTACCTTTTTAGTAGGATCCCTGGCATGCGACTCTCTCTCTCTTTTTTTGTACTAGTTACAAGATCAGTCACACAACTAGTTGCACAACAGGATGCCTACCGGACCACGACAAACATTTACACCCTTTTACACACTAATTTAACTATTGTTTGCACAGTCCTCTCTGCACTTAGGCAATAAGATGCTGGTCAAAATAAACAGGTACAGAGAGAGTCTTGAACTAGCTCTGAAATTGTGACTGGTTACTCGTGTTCACCCTTTCATTCCAACCCATCGCACTAATCCAGCAGGGAATTTGGGTGGTAAAACAGGGATCTAATTCACTAATCTTTGATTGAAGGAGTGGTGGGGGAGCTGTCTGAGCTGCAGGTTATCAGGAGATTTCACAGGGCAAAGGTGGGAGGGGGTAATCCAATTATCTAACCGTTTGATGCAGGAAATAACTTTGCCCAATGCACCTGCACTGGGGTAGGCAGGAGATGGGAAGGGGGGGGGGAACCATATCAACAAGGGTTGCTTGAACCATCAATCTGTGGTACCTAAGCGCTTAGCCTGAAAGCAACGGTGAAACGGAATACGAAAATTGCAGTGCTGTAGATGAGGAGTCAACTGTCCGAGGGCCCCTTCTGAAATCCCATCTTTCAGGTAGGGTTTCGGGTGCGTTTTTCATGTTTTGGTCACCTGACAGCAGCTCCCTCCTCTAATTGGCCTCCCCGTTTATGGACTAAGTAATGATGTAACCAGAGTGTGTGGGAACCAGAACTATGTGACAGATACAATTTTTCCCACTCATTTATTAGGCTTGGATACTAATTCTGCCTCCTTTACCTGCTTCTCCGGCTGGCTATCTGGAAATTTGAACTCCTTTAAGGACATAATGAGGCCAGCTATACCCAAGCTGAACTCGGTCACACGAAAACAAAACGCCGGCGGCACAGAAGAGGGGGAGGGAGAGCAGGCTGAATGTAGAATATGTTTCTTTGCACAGATCAAATTATTTGGCAATTAAAAGAGGAGAGAGACAGTGTCCTTTTAATATAAACGAACAAGATCAGAGGTTTCTCCTTCTGTTGCAGCCATTTAACATAGCAACAGGCTCCAGAAGGTGATGCATTTATTGTATCAGGCTGTTTAGGTCTGAATAATCTCCTCTGATATTCCTCTAACTCCCAACGCTGTTTGTGCCTGCTCAAGGGAACTGCTTGCCGTTCTTGACCAGATCTGTCAGTAATAGGCAGGCAGGCAGATCTGCGAGGCCGTGTGGCATAGCAGTTCATGTCGGACTAGGAACTGAGAAACCTGGATTCGAATCCACACTCAGTCCATGTAAGTCACGGGGTGACCTTGTGAGCTCCAACTATCTTGCAGAGATGTCGAGAGCATAAAGCTGGGAGGATAAGAGCTCTTATCCGGGTCCCTTGAGCCCTTTGGAGGAAAAGAGCCATAACCAGCACCATTACTCAAGAGCCCCGTGATGGGTGGTTAAACTGGAGTACTGCAGTCAAGACTCTGCTTGCAACCTGAGTTCGATCCCATTGGGCTCAGGCAGCATCACAAGGCTGACTCAGCTTTCTGAGGCTGGTAAACAGAGTACCCAACTCCCCTGCCTGGTCAAACTAAACCACCCAGAGAGTGCTTTAAGTGTTTATGAGGCAGTGTATAAGCAACACACTTTATACGAAATAACACAAAATGGAATAAATAATTTACAAAACAATTGCAAGCAATTCTACATGTACAGACGTCTAAAAATGGAGGATCGTTTTTTAAAAAATATGATCCTCCAGTCCAAAGTTTAAAAAGCCCTTCTCTACCTCTGAAGAATTTTAGTGCCCCATCTTGGCTACAGTATTTTTTTTAAAAAAGTATCTGGCTACAGAGCCAGAAGTTGAGAGTAGAGATGGGCATGAACCACCATTCTTCCATGGGAGCCCTGCCTTCACAGCCTTCCTCCTCCAGTACGTGCCCACTTGGTGGCCACACCCTGGCTTCCCAGCCCTGCCTTCTCTGGGCGGTGCCTCTGGGTGGGCACCCACTGTAATGGCAGTTTGTCCCCATCTCTAGTTGAGAGTTCGATTCCCCACTGTGCCTCCTTGGCAGGAGCTGGACTCTGTGATCTATAGGGGCCTTTCTGCAGTTCTAGGATTATTTAGAGACATGAGAAACAAAGAGTTACTTCCTGGTAACAGCCGCTACTCTCGGCAAGTCTTTCAACAGTTTCCGCAGATACCGTTTTCTTGCCTTTTGCTTGACAAGCTCCAACCATCGAAATCCCCATGTCTACAAGAATATTTCTTTTCTACCATCAGAATGTGTGGTGCTTTATGGTGCTGCCAATCTAAATTTCATCAGGAAACTGCAAGAATGATAGGGGAAGTGAGAAAGGGATGAGGAATAAATAGGCTATGAATACGCATCAATGTGTACATGGTTTTGTTTTGTATCCACACAAAAAAAGGTTAAGTCAGAAGCAGCTGTCCGAGGTCTCTTTTGCCCCACTTACCACCCCAAGACTTTAACGTTCTTGGCCCTACTCCTCTTTTTCCAGAATTACTTTATGCCTACGTGCAGTTGAAAATCCAAACAACTATGGGATTCTAATTGTACAATCCCATATATTTATATTTATACTAATAAATAACAGGAGAGAGAGAGAGACGCCGTCATCAAAAACAAGACGCCATCATCAAAACCATCATCAAAACCAAGACATCTAACCTCATGAAATTTGGGAGGTATATTCCATACGAGCCTGCCCGCCCTCTAAGATCAGGCCAGGAGGCCCTTCTGAAGGTACCATCCCTGAAAGAGGTGAGGGGGGTGGCATGGCGAAATAGGGCCTTCTTGGCTGTTGCCCCCCAACTTTGGAATGCCCTCCCTATAGAGATCCGCCTGGCTCCAACACTTTTGGCTTTTCGGCGCCAGGCAAAGACCTTTCTGTTTAGCCAGCATTTTAATTAAACAGTATTCTCTAGCTGGCCACATGAGCAACAGGGCTTATTAATATTAATGTTTTAAGAATTGTTTTAATATAGGATATTTTATATTGTCTATTTTAATGTTTTTAAGTTTAATATTGTTGTACGCCGCCCAGAAGCCACTAGTAATGGTGTGGCTATAAATAAATAAATAAATAAATAAATAAATAAATAAATAAATAAATAAATAAATAAATAAATAAATAAATATTAGGGAAACCCTGGAAGTGTGTGTCTCAGAGGTACTTTGTGTTTTTTTAATGCAGAAATTACTTTTAGTTAATTAAACATTTGTCTGAAGCATGCAGTACCTTCATTAAAGAAAAGGGATCCCTGTTTTGACACTATAGACAAGGCGAGAGGTAGATCTGGAAAGCAAGTTCCCCTTCACGCAGACTTCTAGGCAACGTGACACGGATTTTCTTTTGCAACCTTAGAAAAGAAGACAACAAAAGAGCCCAACCACTGAGTTGTACGTACTCTCCCCAAGCCGAAAGAAACAGATCGATTTATCACATGGTAGTTGTGAGCATGACTCCTCAGCTTAAGAAATGGTTGGCAGCTCAAAATCCTAATATCAAAAGGGTTGGTTTGCTGCTTATTTGATTTATTGACATATTTCAAGGGCAGGAGTCTGACACCTAATGACACCTACTACAACTCCCATGATCCCCCCACCCTTGACTATGCTGGTTGAGACAGATGAGAGTTGCTGTTCAAAGCCTACACAGAGGGCGCAGCTATTTTTTCCTGGGGGATTGGAAGCATTGCTGCCTTCAAGGCATAACTTTTCCAAGCCCTTGGTTCAGGAAGGTTCATAAGGAAAAAGGAGCACCTCCAAAGTTTAAAAAATGTAGTGTTGGGAGGTTATTTTCTTCCTTCTTTTCTAAATCAAGCTTGGCCTAAATGGTGACCCACTGTGTGGAGTGAAGCTCGCTCAGGGGCTCAATAACCATCTGCTTTGGCTGCCATCCTGGGACCAAGGGGAATTATCCAGTTCTTGGCAAGCCATACAATAAATGGTTTGTGAGAGGTCACCAGTTCGGCAGTACTAAATATATTTAAGAAGCCACTGAGACTTTGAGAATGAGGATGTTTGAATCTCCCCTTTGGAGAAAGCTTCCCGTGGGGAAAACTGTCTTTCTAAAGATATGTGTGGGTGAATGTTTGATATTTCTTGGGCTAATAAAAAAAAGGCCCTTTAAGATAAAAGCAGGCTAAAACAATAGGCATGTAGCAGAGACCTGCATATGCACAAAGCCCCTAATCCATTGGGTAAATAGGATGAGGGTGATAATTACCTTTTTCCCCACTTTTTTTGAAGTCACTATGATGCCTGACAAATACGCAATAGATCTGGGGCTTGACATCTATTTCAACTCCTTGGGAGCTATATCAAACATTAATGGGGATTAGTGTTAGAAGTGGTGTAAACAATGCCAACAATCTGCAGCCACAAGGGCCTGCTCACATTTCCATATGTTATGGAGGAAAGCAGAGACACCAAAGAGGAGAAGGAGGAGGGAGGAGGAGCAGGGGGCAAAACAGTAGGAAACCCTGGAAGCAGGTAAGAGTAATCTGTCCGATCAGACAAGAGTGAGTTTAAGGTAAGCTATGGGGTCAGCATAGGAACAGGTGGGGATGAAATGTTCACTCAGCTAGCCTTAGCATCACCCATGGGCAAAGGGTGATCTTTCAGCCCCTACTAGCAACTTCTACTCTAGTTACTCAGCATAATGTAAACACAGCTCACAACCTGTTAGTTATAAAAGGAAGCTCACATTTCTACAGGGCAAGGGACAATAGAAAGAAGAGCCCCTAAATAGGAGGCAAGTTCTGTGTAGACATTTTTTGTTGAGTCAGTTTCCTTGGCATCTGAACTCTGATGGAGTCAACTGGCCCAAGCTTGCAAAAAGTTGCTTTTTTGGACTGCAGTTTTCAGAACTGTCCAAACAGCCAGTACGTAAAGGTTCAATTATCTCATCAGTACATATATAAAAGGATCGAAGCTACGAAAATGAACATTTGACCCAACTCCAGAAGGCAGTGCTGGGTGGAGCTGATAGGAATTGCAGGCCAACGGCACTCTACTCCTATCCTGATATGTGGATGCATTTATGGAAATTTCAGAGTTAAAGAATGTCATTGTTGTTTTGCTTTCCATTGCTGCTACTAAACCCTTCTGCACCAGGATGGGCCATTTTATGCTCTCATAGGGACATTTTGGTGTAGAATCCACACAAAAATAGATCAACGACACAAACATAATACAAGATTCCCAAATGTTAACTACTGACCATGTGTAGAGTTTTGTTTCCCTTTGCTTGGTGAATTGCCGAACTGGCAGAATTGTGGTTGTTTGTTTTTATTTTAAACCACTGAATGGCTTGCTTCCATCTTGCGTAGCAATCCGCTCCCACATCAGAGCTCTTGGTCTCACACTTACCTGGAGTTAAGTAATCTTGCTGGGCTTTAACATGCCTCACACAGTATCTCATTGTGATGATGCAGTCTACACCAAAGACCCAAGGAACTGAATGGCTGTCTTTTTGGCCTCCTAATAGAACCGGTCATTGTAAGAGAGAGCGTGAGACATGGAGGACCACATAACCAAAGCCAGTAACATAAAGATGCCATAGATATTAATGTTGCCTTGTGCTTCTTATCTGTCAAGGAGGAGAGGACATGCAGCCAATGTACAAATCGCCCGCACTGCAAAAAAAAAAAAAAATCCACCCAGTGCTTACCAGGCCAGCTCTGAACTCAGAAGAAGAGGCAAACAGCAAGCCAGGAACATAAATCCACCACACACCCTTTTTCTCAAGAAACTGGTACAGTTCCGAAATGATTGAAACCTAACGTGCAAGGACTGGAGCTAAAAAGCAGGGGAGGAAAGCAGCCAAAAACTCAAGAAATGTTTCATTTCTGGCAACTAAACAACACACTGTTTCATTTTCAGATACTATCATAGTCATGGAGTGCCCCCCAATGGGAAACAAAGAGCTTCTCCATCATCCTCACTCTATATATCAGCCAAGCTCCAACTCTGTCCTGGGTACTAGCCCTCAGCTTCTAATCTCCACCATCTCCTAACTGGGTCTGAAGCCTAAGGGGGCTGGCATATCACTTAGATTCTGAAAATCCTAGAATCCTAGAATAATGGAGTTGGAAGGGGCCTAAAAGGCCAATCGCGTCCAACCCCCTGCTCAGCCCAGGAATCCAAAATCGAAGCAGATCTGACAGATGGTTCTCCAGTTTTTTCTTGAATGTTGCCGGTGTCGGAGTGCTTACCACCTCCTGAGGTAAATGGTCCCATTGTCGCACTGCTCTAACAAGAAGTTTTTGTTGATATTCAGCGTAAATCTGGCTTCCTGTAGCTTGAGCCCATTATTACGTGTCCTGCACTCTGGGATGATCAAGAACAGCTGCTGCCCCTCCTCTGTATGACTACCTTTCAAATATTTGGAAAGTGCTGTCCTATCTCCCTTCACTCTTCTTTCCTCAAGGCCAAACATGCTCAGCTCTTTCAGTGTTTCCTCATAGGGCTGAGCTATGAAGAACATCCAAAAGAAGGTTCAAAATGCAGTTAAAAGGGTGCAGAATATAATAGCCAATCTATCTATGTATGTATGTACGTTGGTGTGTGCGCGCGCGCGTGTATGTGTGTGCGCGCGTCTATCTATCTGCCTGTCTGTCCATCCTGTATCATAGGATCTCAGGGCAGGTTACAAAGCTGTAGAAAACAATTTTGGAAAATGTTAAGATATTTACAAAAAACCTATGCAGGCCACAATCTTCAACCCTCAAAGGGTCTAATAAATGAGTATATCAATGAAATCAATGACAAGCTTCCAAGGGGACAGCATTTCACCATTGGGGTGCTGTAAAAGAAAAAGCCTTCCCCTGTGTCTCTACTTAATGAGCTGTTCTCAATGGTGGGATATAGAGGAAGTCCTCCTTAGTAGATATTAGTGATCAGGCATGTTTATACAGGGAGAGGTAAAGGTTCCCCTTGACAATTTGTCCAATTGTGTCCAGCTCTAGGGGGCAGTGCCCATCCCCGTTTCTATGCCCTAGAGCCAGCGATTGTCCATAGACAATCTCCATGGTCACGTGGTCAGCGCAACTGGACACGGAATGCCATTACCTTCCCACCATGGTTGCACCTATTTATCTACTCGTGTTTTTACATGCTTTCGAACTGCTAGGTTGGTAGGAGCCGGGACAAGCGACGGGAGCTCACTCCGTTGCGTGGATTCGAACTGCTGGACTTTTGACCTAGCAGTCCAGAGGCTTTTGCAGTTTATCCCACAGCGCCACCACGTCCCTATATAGGGAGAGGTGCTCCTTCAAATATCCAGGTCTCATGCCATTTAGGACTTAGTAAGTCAACACCTCGGATTCGAACCAGAAGCGTATTGGCAGCCCGTGCAAATCCTTCAGAACCAGTGTTATGTGAGTACTGAAATGTGTTTCTGTTTGCAGTCTAGCTACTGCATACTGCACCTGCTGCAGGATCCATGTCATCTTCACGGGTAGTCCCATGGAGAATGCGTATCTATGTAGTCCAATGTAGTCTAACCAGCATATGCTCCTGTGGCTGGTTATCCAGGTCCAGGAATGGTTTCAGCTGGTGGTCTAGTCAAAGCTGACCCCAGGCACTTTGATGTCACATGAACCTCTAGTGACAAAGATGAATCTATGAGTATTCCCTACTTTGCCCTGCAGCTCTGTGAAACAGCTGGTGGAACATCTGCAAGGGGTATATAGATCTCACTCTAAGCCATCCCTCATGCCTCAGGCGTCAAAGTGTTCAGGGATATTTTGGTCTTGATTGAGGGAGGGTTCAGCTGTCACTCACCTTCTTCTTTGGAATCAGCAGCTCAGGCTACTGACTGTGTACGCTTCTCAAATCACTGAGCTTCTTTCATAACTTTTGAACCCCACAGATGCCATATGGAAAATGAAGGAATTGTAGGTGCATTTTTTCACCCTGTGCTGAATTGCCCCAGAATTGCATGTACACTTTGCACATTTGTCTAATGTCTGACAGTAGAATGCTTCTCCCAGCCCAGATTTCTCTCAGAGGCTTGACAGATTAAGAGGTAGGAGGCTTGGTTTTAACAGGTATGGTTTCCAGGCCTAGAAACAACCTTCCACCAATTATGCACTGCGGCCAGAGCAGTTATTTCACAACAGGGGCACACTTGTACCCATAAAAGTCAAGCGCGAGGAGATGTTGTTTCCTACTAAAATATTAACTTTTTACCTCCCCCTTAAAAAGTGATTTAGTGCTTCCAGGTGTGCACTCCAGTTCTTGGCAGGCAAAATTTCATTCCAGGTGTGTTCCTTGGGAGGGGAAAAAACCTAGAAGGAGGAGGAGGAGGTGAGGAAACACATCCAATCCTTTTGCTGTCAGAGGTGGATAAAATCATCAGGTCACAAAAAAACTAAAAACAAAATATAAAGTCAAAATGTATACAGGGAAGAAAGCCTCCTCTTTGAGGAGAAACGCAAGCATGTAAGCTAATGTCCCAATTATTAAAGTAAACATGGTGCACTTCTGGGCAACATATCAAAAGAGGGAATTCTCCGGCATGCATGAGCACATAGGTGTTTGACGTGTTCCAGGTGGGAGGTATGGGTGGGGTTGCTTCAAACAGAGCCAAGGTTTGACTCACAGTTCGTCCTATATAGCATATGACAATACTCCCTAACTGGGCTAATTTAATACCTGCAGCATTTGTCTCAAAAAGTACAACCCAGCTTCCAGAGTCTTCTCTTATTTAATTCTCTGGACCGAAAAGAAAGACTCCTGCAGGCAAGAGTTAGGAACCCTACAGGCGAAAAACTTGTATGTAACCTTGTAAATATTGCACCAGCACTTGTTGTATTCTTGTTGCCCCAAAAGACATTAAAGGTAGAAAAGGATGAAGGCAGAAGGAGGAGGACCACATACGGACTGACTCCATAAAGGAAGCTTGAGTTTACAATTGTTGAGCAGGGCTGTTGTTATGTGCCTTGATGGCACATAACAGCAACATAGGATGTTTCTGAACCATAAGATTCAACAAACAACGCAGACTAACTAAACTTTTAAGAATCATTCATCTTCTTCTTATTGTTAGGTAAAGGTAAAGGTTCGCCTTGACATTTAGTCCAGTCATGTCCGACTGTTATTACTACTTGTGCCATTGGATGGCCACTTATAGCCAAAAGCCCATCACACCCCAGCCCAGTCTGCAAAAAAAAAAAGGACATAAGATTTCTGAACAAAAATTGCATGTACTGTATTAATTTGTGTCAATGCAAATTCAAAAAATAATTGCTCCAGTCTAAATCAGAATACAGTATAACTCTCCAGTAATGGAGAAGAGTCTGATCAAAAGATCTGTGCGCTTCCTCACTCTGCTCTCCAGGGTCTCATTGTTAACAGGAACTTCAATGCTTTGCTTCCTTCCCAAGGTTCCTTATCTTTAAGCTACAGTTGAATTTGAAGCTGGAGACACCTTCAGACTGAAAACAGGCTTCTTATAGTTGTTCAGTTAAAGGGGGTGCCCATCTTCTAAATGGTGCTTTCTGTGATGTAGATTTGGACAAGGTCTAAAAATGATGGAAATGCATCTTTTTTCTTCTTCTGAGATTTGATTTCATATTTTAATTGTATTTTAATTGTATTTTAATTGTATTTTAATCATTTTATTTTATTCCATTGAATTTTAATTGTTGTAAGCCGCCCAGAGACCTTTGGGTAGAGTGGGCGGCATATAAATTAAATAAATAATAATAATAATAATAATAATAATAATAATAATAATAATAATAATAATAATAATAATAATAATAATAATAATAATAATAATAATAATAATAATAATAATAATAATAATAATAATAATAATAATAATAATAATATACAAATGTATCAATGATTCTACATAATAATAATAATAATAATAATAATAATAATAATAATAATAATAATAATAATAATAATAATAATAATAATAATAATAATAATAATAATAATAATAATAATAATAATAATAATAATAATTGTGTGCCATCAAGTCATTTCTGACTTATGCAACCCATGACTAAACCACTGAGCTATCCAGCCAACTATAACAAATGCACCAAGAGTGCACCAGTCAGGCAACCAGGGTTGCAGGTCAGCAGAATCCCTTGCTCTGAGATTTCAGGGCCCACACCTGAAACCAGGGGGTGGGCATCTATGATGTCATAGGACTGGTTCTTGTGATGTCAAGGGGTAATCCCTTATAACATGACATCACTGGGTTCCTGACAGGGCAGGCAAGGGTTGGGAGGCAGGTAGAACTGCCTCAAGGCCAACTGATTCTGGAAGCAGGGACAGGTGGAATACACAGGGGTAAAATTCAAAATCCAAGGGGCAAGAAACACAGTAGCAGAGCCTCATGGTGCAGTGGTTAAACTACAGTATTGCAGTAAAGACTCTGCTCACAACCTGAGTTCGATCCCAGGCTCAGGTAGCTGGCTCAGAGTTGATTCAGCCTTCCATCCTTCTGAGGTCAGTAAGTTGGATACCCAGACCAGCAGGGGGGAGCAATGTGTAACCTGCATAATTAAACTGTAAACTGCTCAAAGATAGCTTTAAGCAGGGATGCTGGCAAGTCTTTGAGTCCGAGCTCCAAGTCCTCGGTACCAAGTCTGAGTCCGAGTCTTGGTACCAAGTCTCAAGTCCTAAGCGCCAAGTCCAAGTCTCTATTATAAACAAGCTTTTTCCCCAGAAAAGAAGGGAGGGGTGGATTGAGTCCAATTCATTGAACCAAAAAAAAACCCAAGTCATGTCCAAGTTGAGTCATTGATGTGACTTAAGCCCAACTTGACAGCGAGTCCCGCAACTTGAGTCACCATCCCTGGCTTTAGGCACTTTGGGACAGTATACGTATAAGCAGCACACTTTGCTTTTGCTTTGCTTTTGTAAAATGTATGCATAAGGTGGAGGTACAGTGGTGCCTCGCTTGACGAGGATAATTCGTTCCGTTGAAATCACTGTTAAGTGAAATCCTTGTCAAGCGAAACGAAAAAGCCCATTGAAATGCATTGAAACCAGTTCAATGCGATCCAATGGGCTGAAAACTCACCACCCAGCGAAGATCCTCCATAGGGGCGGCCATTTTCGGTGCCTCTAAAGCGGGGAATCCATCCTGAAAACACAGCGGGGAGCCATTTTGCACAGCGGGCAGCCATTTTAGAACCGCCGATCAGCAGTTTCAGAATCATCATTTAGCGAAAAATCGGTTCCCGAAGCAGGGAACCGATCATCGTTAAGCGAATTTTCCCCATAGGAACATTGTTTTGCGATCGCAAAAACTTCATCGTCAAACGGTTTTGTCGTTTAACGAGGCAATCGTTAAGCGAGGCACCACTGTACATGACTACCATTCCTGCTGAGAGATTCTGGAAGATGTAGCCCCAGAAGACACATGAGCAAAATCTTAAGGAATTCAGAACTCACACAAGTTGCCAAATAAAGTTTTCTAGTGATTGTTCACATGGCTTCAGCTTACCTTGGCTTCACTTCACCATATACTTCAGTCCCTTTCACGGTTACAACAAAAGCAAATTATACTCTGTGAAATTACAAACATAGCAGAATAAATCCCACAAAATAGCAAAAATGGGACATACCTACTCAATATGGAGGTTATAAGATTTTAGAAACTGTGGCACAACTTACAGTATTCACTTTTTCATAGGCACCAAGAGCATATGTGACAGGAGACCACCTTATTTGTAACAGATGATCACGCTCGGAGCATGAGAAGCAGAAGGAGAACACAACCATGCATAAACAATCGCAACTACACTTGAAAATATTTCTAGGGGCTGTTAAAGCAATTTTGCTGAAAAAGGGGCAAAAACAGGTGTTACGGGATATTGTTATTCTGCAACGTAATGTGTGTTGATATCTTTGACACATTTTTTTTTTGCTGAGCTTATATTTATATGATGGGTTTATGGACGACTATGTACTGAGTGCTTTTTAAATCCTACAAATGCTTGTTTTTATTTCTCCATATGTCTGGACAAAATGGCCATTAGTGTTAGTGAAAGGTTATGAGACTAATAACAGCTCTTACGCACATGTACTGGGTTTTGTATCCCGCAGGTAGAGTTCCCACCACATTAATATTCTCCAGATCAGTGTGACTTAAAAACATATATTATCCAAGGTATTATGTGGTCTGAGGGGCATTTTCCATTTGTGCTACACCAAAGCAAGCTTTTGTTGTTGCTGCCCATAGGAACCCATGGTCCAAAAAGAGGCAGATCTTCACAGCAGAAGCATATTTTTAATGTCAGTTTTAAAATAAACCAAGTAATCATTTGCATGAAAACCTAATACACATTTTAATTAGTCAAACAACGGATCAAGTAAAACTCTGCATGATTCACAGACTAAAGTTCATGAGTGACTGACAACCTTAATTTTTCTTCTGTATGTACGTTACTGTGGATGATTAAAATTTGGTAAGAGTCCCAGAAGGGAGGTTATAAATTCACAAAAACTTTGAGCTGTATGTGAGTCAGTCACTTCAGCATAATTATCAACATCTATTGGTAAGTGTCTGTCAACAGGGAACACCACCTGTCCCCCACTCATATCTTTTTGGACATCTGTAAAAAACGTTACAGATTGTCCGCATCGCAGCCACCAAAGACATTCTGCTGCCTAAGTCAAAGCATCATTTTTAGACACCAACTTCCCATCATTTTGAAGGCACTTTCAACTAGACTGCCAGTTGCAACTTCATTCAGAAGTGTAGAGGTTCCCTCACATCTAGTGGCAGAAGGCTAATTTAGGAAATGATGACTCTGTACCACTCTCATTTTCTGTCTTCCATTGTAGGAAAAGAGCTGAGCAATCCATGAAGCATAGCCAGTGGGTTGCAACTGCTGTCTCCCAGCATCTGTTAGCAGGGTTATTTACATTGCACCTCATATATTATGTTATTTAGGTAGCTCACTTGCATGATATGCAAATCTATATAACATTCAAATTAATGTAGAGTTCTCATATCATGCAAATCAGGGATATAAATTGGCACATAAGATGTTTCCAGATTGGCGTCATTCATCCAGTAGCCATTGATGTGAAAGATATAGCTTAGGGTAAAAGTTATACGGCTGGATTGGGGGGGAAAAGATCTAAATCAATGTTGCCTCTAATTTTCAGCCCCGCTGGGTTGAGCTCTGTCCCTCCTCTGCACATGACTCTGGTTCCCCCCAATGCATGACTCCACCCCCTCAGTTCTTCTCAGCCAAGCCTACCTAACAGTAGGGCTGGTCATACCAGAAAAGATGTATCTGAAGGGTTAGTTTGTTCTTTACAGATTTGCAGCAATTAGCCCATGTCTTGGCTCAGGTTGTCTAAGATTCAGAGCAAATTCACACACCCAGTTAAACGCCTGGGTTGATGTTGCCTAGCAACCGAATGAGGCCTAAAAGTTTTTCTCTAACTTCTGTGTCCTCTCTACAAACTAAGAATCAACAGTTCCTTAACACCTTGGTTTGCCAAATGATCAACATCTCATTCCCTGAGATTTCAGGACTACTGCTAGAGACTCAGAGACCAGTCCTGAGTAAGTAACACAGGGCTGTCCATTGTGATAGATCCCTCAGCACTAATTGTAAAAATGGGGTGGGGATATGTGGACAGATAGACAATGTATGGATGCCATGATCCATTAAGTGTACCCTGTGAACAATGAATAAGACATGGGTTCTTCTGAGCATGTCTAAATGGCATACCCTGATATCAAGAGAATGGACCCGGAAATCTCAGATTGCTAAACTAGCAACATCGCGTTCCTTGAGTTTCCCGGTCTAAACTCAAAGACTCAGAAAATGGAACTCAAAACATTGATCTCAGAGAATGAAGCCTTAGCAATCCTAGCAGGGTAGTCTTTTATCTCCTTGATCTTCAGGTCTGAGAAAAGGTTTGCTTTGCCACCCATTCAGTTTGTACTCTGGCATTCAAATGCTCTGGTTAAGGTCCTCTGCCATGTTTTGCCTCAAAACTGCCTTCCTGCAGCTGTATTTCTCCCATCGGCAGTGGGGAGACCAAAGGAGTGCCAAGGGAAATCAAGTCAAGTTTGTTCATAAATCTCTTCCATGCAATTATTCCAATGACACAATAAGAGACAAATAAATGTAGGTAAACGGGCCTAAAAAACAAGGACTGTACTACGTATTCATAATAGATAGTATGTTGTTAGAAGAAAGAATTCTTTAAGTGCTAAAAACATCACATTGTCACAGCTGGAGCATCTCACACTTGTAATTTGCCCATTAGCTTGTCCCATAATAAGTCATTGGCCCACTTGATTCAGTGGAACTTACTTCCAAATTATACAGGTAGTTTTAGCTACCTGAGCTCAACAGCGAACACTGGCCTGCCTTCTCTCTTCCACTTTTCCGTCAGCTCTTACAACAGTGGGTTATCTTCTTCTTTAGTGATACACACCAGTTTCTCAATCGTTCTTCTCCTCTACAAGGTGGTGAAGTGAGTCTCCAAGATGAGGGCACCCTGACCATTTTGACTCCAATGGTCAGGCAAAATGAGCCTCGGGCAGCAGATTTTAGCTGGCGAGACAGGCCAGCCAATGGGTACTTAATGCATGACTGTTCCATTGTTTTACTGTTCTTCTCTGCTAAGTAACTTGGCTGGTCTTGGGCATTGCATGCTTTGAACATAATGAGTGCCATTTACTACTGCAGGTAGCACAAAATCTACGGCCAGTCTTGAGGATGCACAATGGCTACAGTACGAGCCAAACTGGACAATTCCGATACCTTGAAGACCTTTCTGCCACTATCAGAATCAGAGCAATGAGCCTGTGACTTTTAAAGCAAAGAGGACTGTTAAGATAACAGAATGCTTTTTCTTGGTTTCAAATAATCTTGCAAAGATTGGGGCTTACCTATGAAGCACTGCTCGACTAGATATGTGGTTGGCCCGTCTTGCCCGCCAGATACCCCTGGCAGGGAGGGAGGGGTGTGGCAGCTGGAGGGAGAGAGCAAGGAAGAGAAGAGAGGACGGATGGATATGGCCACTCAGGCCAGGCCAGCAGCAAGACAGAGCATGGGAGTGCAAACGGCAGTGGTTTTGCACCTCCTAAAAAATTTACACCCGGGGCAACTGCCCCATCACCCCTGCCCCATATTACACCGCTGGATCTAATGGCAGCACACAAAATGGCATGGAGCTTAAACTGACCTAGAAATCTTTTTTATTGGTTTATACTTTCTCATGCAATCGAGTTTATTGAGATTTTAGGGAAAGCATAGCAAGAGAATTTGTGACGTACGAAACCATCTAATATGTACTTTCTGTTAAGGAATTTAAATCAACGTGTATTCATAAACTGAATGATTCCATGATAGTATAATGAAATTAAACTGAAAAAAAAGAGATATCTATATAACCCATTTTACAATGCTGATTGTTTTGGTGACATAAACACTGCAAGATTTTCATGAACCTAGAAGCTCCTAGGTTTACTGAACTTCTGCATTCATATTTTTGCAACCTGTAACTTGTCTTTTAACATGTTGTGTTTTTTTTTCTCTTTCTCTTCCCTTTCGTTTCTTCTTCATGTGTCAATGAAAATGCAACATAAAAAGAGACAAATGCAAGGGAATTAATATGTAAGAATATTCTCGCTGCAGCAAAACATTTTGGAATGTGGGTTGGTGAAGAAGCAATATTTTTTTTCCTGCCATGAGCCATAAATGCAATTGTGTCTTATTGGCTGGGTATTTTCACATAAGCAGAGAGGGTGTCATTTTGCTAAAACCTGTTACACTCAACGTGGAAAATTTAAACAACAAGGCACTTTGGCTCCTGGGCTAATTTCATGTGCAAACAGATAAATTGGAGCTCTTTTCTAAAATACAGAGGATCAGTTGTTGGTGGAAAGCTCACACGGTGATTAGAATTAGGTCACGGAAGATGTCATTAATTATAGGTGACTGGTTTTCCCCTCAGAGGACAGCTCAGGTCTCCCCCCGCCATGCTTCCCCCTGCCTCCCCCTTCCCCTTGTCCACCCCCAGCTCATCTTAAATTGTTGTCTAACCTTTGCCTTAATCCATCTCAACTTGAGTTGATGGGAACGGCTTTCATTCCACCTCTTGTGGAGGTAATGAAACATTTCTGTTGTTCCCTGGGTTCTTCTGAGCCAGTGCCACACAACAGAGGGGGTGGAGAAAACCCGAGGGCCCTGATTAATGGCTACTAATTAGCAATGTTAATGACCAGGTGTCCAAGAGCATGGCCAGCTCCGCTCAGCATGGAGTGAGACTCTCAATGCAGGCCTTACAAATCCATCGCCAGTGACCCTTCGCCTCAGCTGCCTATAATGAAGCAGAACTCCCTCATTACACCCAGGGAAAGGATCAGGGAAGGCCCAAGTTGCTTAAGCGCCAAATCTCACCCTCCCACACCTTTGGCTCTAGTAGATCTTCTGTTCATTAAGGTCAGCATGTTGGCCCTTCTCGTCTTCCCATCCTCAATCCTGCCAGCAACTTTCCTTCTGTCCAAAACAACCGAGAGGTGAAGACAGGAAGAGGGCTGGGGAGAGAAAACTCAACTTTGCAGCCTTCCCATTAACTAACCTACTTTTCCAGACATGTCAGCTGATGCAGGATGATTCATGTTTCGCCTCGTCAAAATATCCAAGAACATTACAGTATTCATTGTATTTATTAATTCCACAGCCAGATGTAGACGTTTGGGGAGGGATAGGAGATATTTTAAAGTTTTTCAGTGCATCCAGATGTATAAAATAGTCTTGAAAGAAAGAAACAAAAGTGAATTAGGGCCGGAATAACACCAATTATTTATCCTGGATCACGAAATTCCGACATAAGTCAGAATCATTACCATGACACTCTCGTAGTTAAAAGCAATACTATGTCACTTGTGTAGATTAAGGAAGGACATTGTTTACCTGCTGTTTGGGTTGGAGTATGAATTTATTTTGTTGTTCTGCTCCGAAAAAAAGGCAAAAAGGATTTATTTATTTTTACATTTTCAGTATTGCTTGTAATAGCTACTGTTGGATAGCTCAGTACAGTAGTTTTGATTCCCGCCCCTGTGCATCCTTGACAGGAGCTGGACTCCATTGACCACGAGTCTCTTCCAGCTTTGCAATTCTAAAATATATTTTCTTTTCAGTAATACTTTCTTTGCATTCCTGTTCATGTCGAAGTTAGTATTTTGCTATGTTGTGAAAACTTTGACGACAAGGATAATTCTTTTGCTGACGTTAAACACAGACAATGAAAACTGAAGAAACGAGAAGTAGGACTTGATGGCCTTACAGGTTGCTTCCAACTTCACTATTCTATGATTCTGTGAATGCACCTCTCCATTATTTCAGCTGAGGATGGGAATCTGAAGGAAACACACGTGGCAGATTTTAACAGTTTACTTTATTTGCAATTAAGACCCAGACATCAGTGGAAGACACTTATACTACAGTAAATATTCTATTTTCAAGGAAGCACAGTGGGGAATCGAACTCCCAACTTCCACCTAAACGACAACATCCTATTTAAAATCACAGAATTGTAGAAAGGGACCCTGAGGGTCATTTAGCCCAACTCTCTGCCAGTACAAGAAATCCACAACTCACGTATACCTGATAGGTGGCCATCCAGCTTCTGCTTAAAAATCGCACTGTAAGGACATTCTTTCTAATGTTTAGTCAAAATCTCCTTTATGTTAACTTGAAAACATTACCCCTGGTCCCATCCTCTCAATACTCGATATCTAGGAGAAAAGATCTTGCTCACTCTCTGGCATGCCAGTTCTTCATGATGACCTCAACTAATGTGAGTGGAACTCTCTGTATTACGGTAGACCCTTTTTCACTAAGCTCCTGGATCATGTGAAATATTCCCTTTGAATATTCCCTTTTGAACATGAATGGGACTGCATGGTAGCCCTCACTGCTGTAGCTTGCACGGGAAAGTGGTGAGGGCCACCAGCTCCAATGCCACATCTGTCCCTGGTTTAAGCCCTTGTATGTTCTTCATAAAAAATATATAGGACCCGTAGTCCATTTCCTCACAGATGGATACACTCAATAAAGGAAGCCATGCTTTGAGTTTGCAAGGGCTGTTAGCAACAGGACTTTTTGGGAATCAGCAGTTCATGTCATGTGCTGCCAAGCTGGACCTGACTTACAAAAACCCTGACAGGGTTTTCAAGGTAGGTAAGATATTTAAGGTGTGTTTTTTTAAAATCCATTCTACCCACCCAGGTGGCTGAGTGGAGATTTGAACCCAGGTCTCCTGAGTTCTAGTCTATCATTCTATCCACTCCACCATGCTTCATACACTAATTCATAGGGTTGCTATAAATCCCAAGCAACTTCATGTCACATAACAATGACATCTGTTTTCTCCATATCGTGCACAATGTTTAAAAGGTAAAGGTTCCCCTTGACATTTAGTCCAGTTGTGTCCGACTCTAGGGCACGGTGCTAATCCCTGTCTCCAAGCCACAGAGCCAGCATTTGTCCGTAGACAATTTCCATGGTCACATGGCCAGCACAACTAGACATGGAACGCCGTTACGTTCCCAACGTGGTTGTACCTATTTATCTACATGCATTTTTGCGTGCTTTTGAACTGCTAGGTTGGCAGGAGCTGGGACAAGCAACGGGAACTCACTCCGTCACATGGATTCGATCTTAGGATGACTGGTCTTCTGACCTTGCAGCACAGAGGCTTCTGCGGTTTAACCCCCAGCGCCACCATGTCAATGCACAATGTTAGATACCTGTATTATGCCCTTTTTTTACTTGCCTAAAAAGCCCCAAACCTAGTAGACTTTGTATTCGCGAAGGCTTTCACGGCCGGGATCTAATGGTGACTGGTGAAACGTTAGGAAAAACCACCTTCAGAACACGGCCAAGAAGCCCGGAAAACCCACAACAACCACTAGTAGACTTTTCTCGTAAGCAAGTTGCTTCTGCCAGTTGATTTTGGTTATCCCTTTCTGAACTTTTCCCAGATCTACAATAACTTTTCTAAGGTCTGATAAGCAGAGCTAGACACAATTGTATTCCAAATATGTTCACAACATGGATGTGTATAAAGCTATTACGATACTGCCAGATATATTTTCCATTGTTTTCCTAATGCTTCCCAATATGAAATTTACTGTCTCTTTTTTTTTGTAACTCACTGGTTGACATTTCCATCACGTTATCCACCATGGTGGGACCCCTTTCCTCCTTCATCATCCCCAGCGAAGGCTCAACTGACAGCGTATGTGTGCAGTTCACTGCATGGTAAAAGGAAATATTAAAAAGATGATTTTTTGAAAGTTGGGTTGAGGTGGTGGTTTTCTCCCAATGAAAACCACTTTACATTGCTAGCATTGAACTGCATTTCCCATTCTGGATATGTATCTGGCTGCAGAGCTGGAGGTTGGGAGTTTGATTCCCCACTTCACCTCCCAGAAGAAGACTTAGCCCATGTAGCCTTGGGCAAGCTACACAGTCCCAAGGTACCCGCAGGAGAAGGGAACAATAAACCACTGCTGAGTAGTCTATACCTAGGAAAGCCTAGCCTTCCAGACATGGTCTAGACTTGATGTTCCATAGAGTCCCTTTCAGCTCTGCAGTTCTAAGATGATTTTATTTTATGTCCATCCTCCCAAATCTTTTTGCTCGTTACTGCTCCTTTTGTTCTAGCCACCCTAAAGAGCCTGGTGTCACCCAAGACAAGAGAATCTTCCCGGTGGCAGATTAGTGTAATCTGAATTAGAAATCAAGTCTGTACCCCCTGCAACCCAGTGCAGGTATCTGGGGAGAAAAGTAAAAATAAACCAATTTAGTGCGGGACGGGGTACCCTCTGGATGTCCTCTTGTTTGGAAAGGTGGCCACCTTGTTTCTTGCAAAGCCCTTGCCAACGCAGTGGCCCTTCCCAAAGTATAAACGGTGGCTTTTCTATTAAAAGGATTATATCTCTCCTTCTCCTTTCTCGACTTGATGTGGAGTAAGCCAACAAGGAGGAAGAAGGAGGGAGGGAAAGGGAGGGAGTGAGAACGGGGCCAGGCGGGCAGGGGGGGTTATGTGTGGGGGAGACATTTGCAGATCCTGGGAGAATTTTCTTTCCAAGAGAGACAGGCAGTTGGCTTCCAAACTCTACTATGTGAGCCAAAAGGGACATGTCAGTCAGAGGTTCCTGCAGATCCCATTTAATCCATCTCTTCATTTAATGTTCGGAGTCAGAGACTACCTTCATGATTTCATAGCCATTCTGCCCCCTTACTGTCACCACCCCCTCCCCCTCTTTTCTTTTCTCCCTTCTCCAACACCCCCCCTACCACAACTTCTCCACCCCAGTCCCCTTCGGAAGCCTCCAAGATGACATGGCTCATTGATGCGTCCCCCTCATTAGCATTTCAGCAGCCTGGCTCCATCATGAGAAAAGTGAAGAATGTGCCCTATTTGCATGATTCTGTGCCAGGACGCAACTTCTCCTTCTCAACCCACCCACCCCCACCCCACCACTCTCCTGGCTGGTTTATTGTGCAAGCTTTCCCATGAAGCCTCTTGGGAATCGTCATTGAGATTCGGCAGCCTTGTTGCTACAAAAATGCTCCAAAAGGCTGCTTCTGTGAGGAGGCAATCTTCTTCAAATCAAAATACACACACCTAAGAACTTCATCACGATTTTGGATTACTGGATGATCTCTAATAGGCCGCAATGGGGGATGTAAAGGGAAAGGTACAGAATTTGATCAGACATAAGCAACCTTCATAAGCTAAGTGCTCTTCCTTCTAATAGTAAATTTGGATTGTTGAGTGCTATTTCCTTTTGGAAGCCGAACAGAGCCTTCTATAAAGAAAACCGAAGTATAAGTTACTTTTGTGGTCAGGAGGATATGCTGGAAGAACAAAAAGTTATTTTTTTCCCCCAAGTTCTGCACCACAGCACTCTATCTGCTATCTGGAAGATTGTTTGGAATCAGTTAAGCAAACAGAACTGTCATTGCTGGTCATAATTATCTGCATTTAGATATCTACATATCTCTTGGTTTCAGTAATAACATTCTTTCAGGTGCATTGACTGTTCTGTGGGTCCAATCTTTGATTGAATGGCTGATGTAGCAAACCTAGTCACGGTGAACTGCAGTTTTGAGATAGATTTTGTTGTTGTTTAGTCGTTAAGTTGTGTCCGACTCTTCATGGACCAGAGCACGCCAGGCCCTCCTGTCTTCCACTGCCTCCCGGAGTTGAGTCAAAGAAATAGATTTTTCCCATTTTGTAAATAGTATATATATAGTATATTTTACTATATGTCTTCTTTGTCCCAGAATTAGAAATTAAGTCAGCAATAATGGAAAATCAAACGATCTACAACTCAGGGAATACAGCCTGTTTCTTAAGCAGAGGGGGAAAAACAGGGGCCCAATTAGCTTATTCTGACAGCTAGACATTTCTGGAACCCAGCATATCAAAACTGCCCCCTTACAACCCATGGAATAGGTAGCAGTCCATAATGTTTTGACAAGCAGAATTGCTAAACTCTTTGCCCCCAACGGTACTTGGGTTGCAGATGAACGTTTGCTAAGATGTTTCATTACTTTGAGAGAAGGGTAATAGTGTACATAGCAGATGTGCTGTGCAGATGTACGGGCACATATTTTTGAGATCGTACTTTGGTCCAAGCATATAAAGCCTCTGTGATTAGGTTCGTGTTCCGCTGGGGGCGACCCCTGAGTTTGCACGGGAAGGAGAGTCGGAGGCGGTTCGGAATTTTTAACACTACTCTTTTTATTCTTTAACAAGTTTAACTCAACAGTCTCAAACGGTTCCATTAAACCTAATTCAGGTAGAATCTTGTAACTCCTTACTTTAACATCAGGTGTCCTCAGATCACTCCTTATAGAGGGGACGGACCAAACCGCTCCCGATCTGTCATAGGCCTCAGTGGGGTGCTCCTCACGGCACAGACTGTCCCACAGCATGGGTGTCTCGTGCGGTGGATGGAGTAAAGAGGGACTGGGACGGATCACCCTCCTCCCCCCATGCTGATTGTGTGGGTACACGACCACGGTCCATTCTATTTATTATTTTTTTATTTATATCCCGCCTATCTAGTCGATAGACCACTCTAGGCAGCTTACAGCAAGGGGTACAACAATGAATACAACAGAATTACATAAAGGAAAACTTTCAACAATTGGTTTAAACACTAGGAAAGAAACGAAAGGGGAATCAGGGATTAACTGGGGGGGAAGGCCTGCCGAAACATCAGTGTTTTTAGTTGCTTTTTGAAAATACCCAGCGAGGGGGCCGCGCGAATATCAGGGGGAAGGTTGTTCCAGAGGCGAGGAGCCACCGCCGAGAAGGCCCGATTTCTTGTCTTTTCCTTCCGGGCCTCCCTCGGCGTTAGGCTCCTCAGCCTCACCTCCTGGCTCGCACGAGTGACACGGGTAGATCTTGGTGGTAGAAGGCGTTCTGCCAAGTATCGAGGCCCTAAACCATTTAGGGCTTTGTACGTAAGCATCAACACTTTGAAGTTGATGCGGAATCGGATGGGCAGCCAATGCAATGCGGCCAGAGTGGGTGTCGTGTTGGAATTTTTTCACCCCACTAAGAAGTCTGGCCGCCGCATTCTGCACCACCTGAAGTTTCCGCAGCAGCCTCAAAGGCAGCCCCACGTAGAGTGCATTACAGTAGTCTAATCTTGAGATTACGAGCACATGCACCAAAGTGGTGAGCGCCCCAACATCAAGATAGGGCCGCAGCTGGGCTACCCATCTGAGATGATAGAAGGCGGTTCGGACCACCGACACCACCTGGGATTCCATAGTGAACGCCGGGTCGAGATGGATCCCCAAGCTGCGGACCCCATCCTTAGCAGGAAGGGTCACCTCTAGGGGCTCTAGGTCTTCTCCTTTCGCGCGGAAGTCTTCTGGGTCCACTAACAAACCTCCCCCAATCTGGAGGTTCAGAAAGTCCTTCATTAATCCAGGTAAGTTCTCTTGCCCGCAATCTAGCTCGGTTTGCACAGCCTGGTCTCTTCTCTCTTCTCTAAAACTTTGCGCGCCTTCCTCTTCTTTTATAACCTCCTCCCAGACAATAAGGTCCAACTCCTCCCCCTTCTCATCAGCCAGACACACCTCCAGTGACCCTTTTCCATTCCTCCCTCTCCTGATCTATCTCCACCAATATGCCTTCTACGCAGCCATGACTTCCCTCTGGGATCTGTTCAGTGGAGGACGGCACACTGGCCTTCTCTCCTACACAGACTCTCTAATGTACTTTTAATGTGCCACATCTCAAAAAGCCTATCTTGCTCATCATCTTATTCTCTCTTTCTCACCCTCTCTCTCATTCTCTGATGTTCTTATGTCATATTTGCGGGTCGTCAGCAGAGATGGGCACGAACTGGAAAAACCAACTTCCCGCAGCTGGCCACTGCCTCTGAACATGCACCCACCAATCACCTGATAGGCAGGCCCATGCACAGAGGCACAGCCGGTTCCTGGTACGGAAGCCAGGCCTGCTGCCTCTGAGGATGGTGGCAACAGTGGCAGAGGAGGTGGCCATGGCCGTGGCAGTGGACGATGAGGAGATGGTGGCAGGGGCAGGTACGGAGGCAACAGGGGCAGTGGGAAGAGGGCAAGCAGGCATCCCTGTTTGCCAACCTAAATGAGTGCCAAAGGGGAAGAGGTTCAGCATTTTGTTTTGCTTTGGCAAAACGGGATCCACAAACCGGGTCATGAACCAAACCGCAAACCAGCCCAGTTTGTCAGTTTTTCTGGTTCATGGTTCGGTTCATGCCCGTCACTAGTAGTCAGAAATTACTACAAATCTTGATATCAGACATCAGTGCTCTTTGTCAAGGGACAGCAAAATACAAAACCTATGGGTTTCAAAGCTGTATCTCTAGCATCTCCTCTTAGTAGGCCATCTTGTCTTTCAGTTTAGAGAAAGCAGAAGGATGCAGCCAACAAATGGTATAGCCAGAATAATAATACAGTGGTGCCTCGCATAGCGAGGTTAATCCGTTCCGGATTAACCTTCGCTATGCTGAAGCATCGTTGAACGGATCAAAAAAACCCATTGTTTAATGCGTTCCAAATGGGCCAAATACTCACTGTTCAGCGAAGCTTCGTAATGGCCGGCAGCCATTTTCACGCCCTCGCCTAGCTTAACGAGGGCGCGAAAACGCTGCGCGCGGCCATTTTGGGCCATTTCCGGGCTTCCGGCAGCCATTTTGGCCGCCGAACAGCTGATTGTCGGGCTTCGTTTTGCGAAGATCGGTAAGCGAAATGCTTACCAGTCTTCGCAAAGCGAATTTAGCCCTATTCAAAAAACGTTAAGCGATCGCATTAGCGATCCGAAAAAACGGATCGCTATGCGATTTCATCGTTATGCGGTGCGCTCGTTAAGCGAGGCACCACTGTAATAATTTATTGTCATTGTAAGTATATACACATACAACAAAATTCACAATGGCTACCTGTCTAGATTTTACACCTGGAACACTATCTGTCCATCAAGATGAGGGGTTTGGACTTATAAACATGGTGGCTGTGTTTGTAGTGGTGGGGATTGTCTGGTACGATCTCGGAGAATTAATTTGTGTCATTCTCATTATCTTGGATCAAGTTGGTATCTAACATTCTTCTCTTCCAAATGTATGGTTGCTGCTTCTCAAAGGTCCTTGGGTTTATTAAGACAAGAAGTGACTTTGCACTTCACAGTTAGCAAAAAGAGATTCAGTACTGTGTGTATATCGTTGCTACACATTTATGGTAGTGAAAGATGGCAGCACGGTAGAATTCATTAACACTACAGTACTTTGGCTCTCAATAAAAGCAACCAGAATGGTCAGAGGTGTGGAAACCAAGCCCTATGAGGAAAGGTTAAAGAAACCTGGCATGTTTGGCCTAAAGAAGAAAAGGCTGAGAGGTGAAATAAGAACCATATTTCGAGTATTGAAAAGGCTGTCACATGGAACATGGAACGGGATGGGAGGTTTTTACTCAGAAGTATTCAATCCTATGTGTCTATCTCCAGCAATCTGAAGGTTGCAGCCTTTCCATCTGACAGGGAATCTCTCCAGCCCAGCCCCAGAAAGCTTACTCCTGCGTAAAGAGGAGGCATTCACATTCTATGAGAGTTGAGAGCTCTCATTTCAGCCCTTTAATAGCAATGACCTTGAGCATGGATGTGCATGGTGTGAGTGTACAAGCCTTGTAGAGTTTCAGTGGTCACATTCTGCCATTTTTAATTTCTGGGGTCAAAAAATATGATGTCAGTAACAAGTGTGGCTTCACCCACTAGCTAAACGCACTTTCTTCCAGGAATCCAGATTTCAGTTGAATATCAGGAAAAACTTCCTAACGTTTAGAGCGGTATGGCAATGGAACCAATTACCTTGAGAGGTGGTGAGGACTCCAATGCTGGAAGGATTCAAGAGAAATTTACTTGGCAGATCTCCTTTGATTTGTATTCCTGCACTGAGCTTTTTAAGGACTCGATGACCTTATCGACCCTTCCAACTTCATAATTCTTTGATTCCATGAAAGCAAACTGGAGACACCAATGTCTGCAACTGGATAGGTAAAAAGGTAAAGGTTCCCCTTGACAATTTTTGTCCAGTCGTGTTCGACTCTAGGGGGCAGTGCTCATCCCAGTTTCCAAGCCATAGAGCCAGCGTTTTGTCCGAAGACAATCTTCCATAGTCACATGGCCAGTGCAACTTAGACACAGAACGCTGTTACCTTCCCACCGAGGTGGTCCTTATTTATCTACTTGCATTTGCATGCTTTCGAACCGCTAGGTTGGCGGGAGCTGAGAGAAGCGACGGGAGCTCACTCCGTCGCGTGGATTCAATCTTACGACTGCTTGGTCTTCTGACCCTGCAGCACAGGCTTCTGCGGTTTAGCCCACAGCGCCACCACGCCCCCAGCTGGATAGAACAGTGCAATTGGGCAGAATAGCAACTGCAGATTTTGCTCATACTTCAGCATCTGCATATCTCAGCTACCCTACATACCTCAGTTTCTACAAAGACCTCAGGTGTATTGGCATTGCAGTTATATAACTTACATATCATCTCCATTTTCATGGCTCCAATTTAAGAAATCTTGATATTTGTGGTTTAGTGAAATTCTAAGCCTTATCTGCTAAGGAATTCTAACCCACCATCCTAAAATACAGTTACCCTGATTGCCTATCTATGACTACAGAATTAAACTGGTATAATCCTCAATCTGTCTATGTAGGAACGTGTGGTACTGACTTTAGTAGCGTGCAGTAATCTAATAAAATGAGCTTATGGTTATGCTTACAGTAAGGATTTTTTTTTAAAAAAGAAAACCTTGTTTTTTGTTCCAAAGAATCCATTCACAAGAAAACAGGATAAAACCTAGAAGCCCCTCGAGCTGCTGTGCGTGCAAATATCCTGAAGACACCTCCAAAATGGGGACACCCTCAGTGTTGAACCTCTACTGCAGAAGAAGAGGAGGAAACCATTTATGTGAAAAGGCAAGGAAGTAATTTAGAGCAGCAGTCCCCAAACTTTTTGGGACCGTGGACCAGCTGAGCCTCTAAGGAAGGTGCCCCCCCCACGCTTGCACAGGCACACTCACGCTCTTGGGCGCATGTGCGCAAGCTCTCAAGTGCATGCACAAAGCGGTGGGGGCACGCCCGCTCACCTACACCAGCATGAGGGCTCCCCCACCCCCTCGTGCAAGTGTAGGAGCGCCTGCACACCTGCCCGCATGCCCACCCCTTCATGTGGGCGCTCGGGCGCATGCGTGAAGGGGTGGGAGAGCACTCACGCCGGCACTGGCACACACGCACATGCACAAAACAGCTCTGGGGAGGGGAATGCATACGGGGGGGCAGGAGGTCTGTCTCCACGGCCCGGTCCAACTCAGGCCACGGACCAGCTCTGGGCTGCGGACCGGGGGTTGACGACCTCTGATTTAGAAGAGGCCAACCCAAAGGCAAAACCCTACAGATGGTCACTTATCAAAACCATATAAGGCCAAGGTGTCCAATCCATTTCCCCCACCCCAGCTTAGCTTAACTACAATGTTGCTGCACTAACTCTGACATTCTCATGGATGGATGGGCAGATGGATAGGACGAGCCAGCCAATCATCTATCCATTAGTTAATTGAGAGCCAGGGTAGTGTAATGGATAGAGTGATGGACTAGGACTCTGGAGTCCTGAGTTCAAATCCTTTCTTGGCCATGGAAACTCATTTTTTAATCTACAGGGGCAGTGTGGGTTAAGACGTCCAGATCGTGAGGCACTGGAATGCAAATTGCTTGGGGTGCTACAAGTCACTTGCTTTGGCAGCAGTTTCCAAGGACGCCAATCCACCAGGAACATCTCCCGGATGAATAATTGGCCTTTTGCGCTCTGAGTGATTTCCTTTGGCAACAGTCTACCAGACGCATCTTCTTTCTGCACAAGCGTGTTGAAGAACCAACATGTGCAAACTCCCTTTTACTGTCAACAAAGCCTTATCCAGCTGACAGTCCCAGGCGATGGTGCCCGGCTGAAATCTCAAAAACTAATTAAAAGGCCTTGTCCTTTATTTTGTTAGATCTTGTTATTGGTGGGGGATACTACTAATAAAATGAGCCCCAATGACTGTCTGGATCTCCTGCAATTACAGGGTGAATTGCAGGAGAGGATTAAATGAAGAGCTCTCGGGTTGAGGGGGGGGACCTGATCGGCTTCAACTCAAGAGCAGTAAAACAGATGTTTGGAGATTTTGCACCTGCTGGCTGGCAGGCTGTTTTTTGCCTCAAGAGACGCAAACAAGCCATTCTTTCTCGTTCTGTCCCTCCCACCTGCCTGCAAACTCTCAAAACTCTCTGTGTGTGTGTGCGTGCACTCTCTCTCTCTCTCTCTCTCTCTCTCTCTCTCTCTCTCTCTCTCTCACACACACACACACACACACACACACACACACACACACACACACACACACACACACACACCATGGAATTTTTTAAAAAAACCTCTCCGAAGTCCAACCTCTTTATTTTAAAAGAAAAAAATTAAAATAAAGAAGAAACCTCTATAAAAAGTTCATCTGAAGAAACAGAAGAACACTTCTCTCAAGAAGAACTAAACTCAAGAACTCCACAGAGAAGGGCCCATAACGTGTGGGGGGGGGAGATGGAGGGAGTCGACCGGTTCCATTTTAAATTCAGAGGCCACAGAGAGGGTATGATCTGATCTTGGCTAAGTTTCAATGTAAATGGGGAAGGGGGGCACAAGGGGGGGCACCGCAGAAGAGGACGGAAGAAGAAAGGGCTCCTTTTTTTCCCCCTCACCGCTTCACGCTTCTAAGTCCTGCCGATCAGCAAGCATTAAGCTCAGCTCGACATTCTGGGAATGGCAAGGAGGCTCACTCACACCGATCAAAACATACTTTTTAAAAAATCCCTTAAGGATGCAGAAACTTTCCTTGCTTCTCTGCCAACCAAGAAAAAAGGCTCTCAATTCATGGGGAAAAATAGTTTTGGGGAGGGTTGGGAGAGACCAATGAGGATTTTTAATTAGGCTAAAGGCAAGCCCCCATTTTTAATTAGGTGCCTGCACCCCAGTCTCTGTGTAGAACTAGGCACACATCCTTGGAAAGAGGAAGGCGGCAGAGTATTAATCACCACTTGAGTATATATCATGTGGTCCTGCTACAGGCTGTCTTACAACAGGCAAGAAACTAGCCCATCTTTAAGAAAGTACTGTAGATCTCTTTGGAAGCTATTAAAATATATACATGGAGAAGCCAAAAATATGGAGTGGCATAACTGGTGGCCTTTAAAGGGGGGGGGGGGCTTGGTTTGCTACTGTACCTGTTAAATATATGCAGCAACCCAATTTCTTATCATGCATGGAGTTTCCTGACATTGAGTACTGAAAGTGTATTCTCAACAGGACAGGGAGAGGACTCCATTCATCTGGACACTGCCTTTACTGTTTTGGAATTTTTGCACCCCATGGTTGAGGTGTGCAGTGTTCACCTTAACCACGTAGCTTCAAATAGTCAACCTACAGTTCCATATAGTCAACCTGAATTGATATGGCTTGGTGTCCATCTATATTATGGGGAAAGGAACATGGAATATATAATTCCTAAGTGAAGGCTGAGGATGGCATGATAGGATACTTTCTATGACTACTACCACTGCTTTTAAAACAAATACACACCCTGGTTCAGGCAGGACTGTCCAGCAGGATTCCCATACAGTATTCAAGAGATTGGGATCTGTGGTTTTACTTATCAACAGGCCTGTTTCATTAATTATTCATTCATTCATTCATTCATTCATTCATTCATATTTATTTATTTATTTGTTTGTTTGTTTGTTTGTTTGTTTGTTTGTTTATTTATTTATTTATTTATTTATTTATTTATTTATTTATTTATTTATTTATTGTAAGCCATCTTTCTTCCAATGAAAGCACTCAAGGCAGCTGAGGGTAGACTTTTTCCTTATTTATTTATTTACTGTATCTATGCACTACCTTTATCTTAAGGTATTATCAAGCACACAGATCTTACCAAAATCAGAGTACTCTATGATCCACACAAGAGAATAGCTACAAGTTCTTCAGAGCCCGCCCCTTTCTCATTATCTGGCCCTTAGTCTCACTAACTTACTCTGAGCCATATGTAGGAGAAATAATTTAAACACTTTGCTTTGCAAATTACAGATGTATGTATGTTGTTTTCTTTACTGCACAAATACTTAGAAACCAGCCAAGAAGATCAACAGCAAACAAACAACTACCACCAACAGACTAAAGAGAGGGAGAGAAACACTCAGCAGAGAGGTAGGGCTCTCTTTGAATTCAAAGACTGAAAGGAATGCTTGGTTAGTGCTGGATAGATATACAATCATCTCAGCCCAGAAAAATCCCTTCCAGTAACATCAGCTAGAGAGAGCATGCAAGTTTGCAAACAAAACTGCATTTATGTACAAACTGAGTAAGCGACAGGTTAGGGTCTCAAATTGTAAGGTGCTTCTAAATAATAAAAATAAATTTCAGATAGAGACACACTCATAAACCCTGCACTTACATATATAAGAACACACACAAAAATTGGGGACCTCTTAAATTTTATGTAGCTTTAGAGCCTAAACACTTCTTAACCTAGCCCTCACTGTGTATTCTGTGACTCACCATCCTATCAGTATTACTTTCTGTTTTTAACAAAGTAGGCGTAAGAGGAAAATATCTGAAGGGCAAGGTGAAATAATTTTTAAAATTAAAATGTCCTGTAAGAAAATGCTGCTCAGTTGTAAACCATGCGTATTTTTAAGCCATGAATAACCTTTTAAAAAAAAAGCAGAGAAATTGCTCTGTAGGATAATAAGAGGCAATAATGATCATTAGGCATTAATAACCTGATTTCCTTCTCTGAAATTAACAATTAAAATAATTAAAACAATGTGACTAGCTGCCAGTGATTGCACCATGGTCTCATTAAGGGCCTTGATGGCACGCTCATTTTGCCCCATACATATGGTCGAGGCAACAGAATTATCCACAATTTATCAGGGCAGAGAGCAAGCCATAGTTAACAAGTGTACAGCAAAAACCAGCCTCCCATTCTCAGGGCTGTAACTAGGGCAGGACAATGGAGACTGCCCTGGGGTGATGAAATTCTGAGGGTGTCTGAATCCACTGGTGATGGTAAGGAAAATGAACATGAGTATCCTCATTACTTTTCTTCTTGAAACCATAAATGTTTTCTTTTAGAGGGAGGGAGGATTTGCATACATGTCTCGGGATAGAGAGGGTAGGAGGTGGTGCCACTTGTTCCAGGAGCTAAAATTTCTGGTTATGGCTCAGCGCAGCATCTCTTCTGCACTATATTTGAGGTTTTGTATTAAAGATGCCCTCTGGGTCACGAGGTGCAGAGATAAATCTCAGGTTAGAAGAGGAGGACAGCACTGATTTTTATTGATTTTTATTGTGTGTTGTGGCTTTAAGACGTGGGTGCTCAATGGCCATCTCCTCACACGCAAGTGGTGCCAGGTTTTGTTTTTTTGTTTTTTTGTTTTTGTGTTTGTTTGTTTGTTTGTTTTTTGCAAATATGATCCTTAGGAGCTGGTGCAGGAATTTCAGCATTGTCACTGCAGAGTTTTTGAATCTTTG